>NW_009649770.1:1292688-1339950 GCF_000708025.1 Charadrius vociferus | reverse complement strand
GGCCTCTCCTCACAGCGCCCGCCATCCCGCCCGCCCGCGCACGGCGCCCCTACCGACACCCCGGCCTTTCACGCTCACACCACTACCCTTTTTACTTTATTTTCAATACAAACTTAATTCTCGCTCGTCATCTTCACTGATTAATTGGCCGTCTGATGACAATTTGGTTGTAAACTTGCAGTATGGCCGTGAAGCAAATAGGTGCTTTTCCAGGTACTAGACAGGTATTCCCCTGTTCCTCCTTCTACTTAGAAAATAATTATCTCTCGTCGTTAGATGCTGATAAATTAGAAGAGGGACGGGGTCTCTCAGACTCCAGAAACGCTTGGTGTCGGTGAGGGGCCGGTAGGTGGGACGTGCCCTCTCTTTTGAGACGCGGCGTACCCTATTTCTATGCTGGTTGTGTGGTATCTGCTGAAATTATTTTTAAAGTTTCTGATATTGTTTGTTATTGTAAGAGAAGTCTGAAAGGAATAACTCTGTCCTGTCCATTTTTGCTTCTTTTAGTGCTTGGTTTCTCTTATTTGTAAATGCTGGTAGGTGTGTACGAGTGCTTCTCCCCTGTCCTGTTACAGAGAGACGCATCAAGGTAAAAACGTTGTTTGTTAGAATCCAGAGAGACAATTCAACTTGTCACATGGCATTTTTAGCCAGTCTTGGTAACAAGTAGCTTATCAAAAACCCCTGTAATGAAACATGAAACTTGTGTTTATTTTTGTTACTTTATTAATTTATGTGGATTTAGGGATGGGTTTGGGTTTTTTTTAATTCGGTTATAGCTAAACGCTTTCCTCTTTCTTTAGAGCTCTCACATGTGAAACAGGCCAAAGGAGAAAGGGAAAGCAGTCATTGCAGCACTACTGCCTTTTCTTAGCGGCAGAGAAGAAGCAAAATCAAATGCTTTTATATCTTCTATGAGTTTGAAAAACTCTGTACTTCCTTTAGTTGGCTTTTAAAGTCATTTTCGCATCACCTTTTGTCTCTTCCATACACGTCGGTAGGTGAGCAGCTGTGATGGCAGCAGAGTGGTGGAGAGCAGGGTGGCCGGCCAGCGCGGAGGGCGAGGGACCGAGGGGCTCCTGGGGACAGTCCTGGCGGGGCCGGACATGGCCCTCCTGGGCCAGACGGGCAGCTTTCTGTGCTGTCACTCGGGCCTCAGCCGGAGCCCTCTGCGCAGCAATTATTTTGGCTTTCAAAGTCAAAATACTTTTCAGCTTTAGCTGGGAGTGGCCACATGCATCTTTCTGCTAGGCGACAGCTCCCCACTGTCAGTTTTAAAAGCCTGTACAAGATGGTCTTTCTTGAGGATTGAAAGATGGTCCTACACATCTGGTTGCCTGTTTTTTGCATGAGTATGACTTGAGGCACATTTTAGCTCTCACAAATTACTTGTTGTTCTTTTTCTTGGTATCAGTGTTTGTATCTCGGTGTAACCTGATGCTGTTCTTACGAATGTTTCTCTTCCAAATTCAGGAGTTCCTGAAATAGTGATAACAAGCAGGGAAGGTATAAAAGAATTAGCAATTATAAGCAAATACTGTAAATGGCACAAAGCGGGAGGTATGTAATAGAAGTGTAATTTGCATGGAGGCATAGGTTGATAGGATTGCACAAAAGAAGGTAAGCGTAATAGCGAAAATAAGGAGATTATGAAAGTAAAGACTGCATTCCAACCCCTAATTAGTGAGGTTATCTGTATTTCAGCTTTCACATTTGCGAATTAAAAGCACTGTTTCGGTTGGTGGTTTTTTTTTTTTTTTTTTTTACATTGATTCATATTCTTAGAAGATCCTTTGCCATGATTCTGGCCTTAAAGATTTTACATGATACTAATGTACAATATGTATTGAATTCTTTGTCTTATTTAAATAATTGATGCTTTATGGAAAGCTGTTGGCCTGAAATACAATTATGTCTATTCATTTCCAGGGAGATAGACCTCAGCAGTTAAGTAGTGCTAGTACATCAAGCTTCTTTTTTAACCAAAAATAAGTACCATTAATTTAAATTCAGTGAAAGCAATAGATAAAGCTGGCAGTGTTAAATACTCTTGATGTTAAAAGGAAATTGCTTAAAAGTTGCATGTGTAACAGTGGAAAGCATTAGCTTGTCTTTGTAGGTTTTGGTATGTATTGATGAAATATTTGGCTCTAGTGTTGATGTGGTGATTTTTTTTTTTTGAGTGGGTGGGTATCAACTGTTTAAATTTCTTTGGCAGCATGACCAATCACTTCTTCACAGTTATTTCTTATTGTTCAATTTCATAATGCAAGGTGAAACCTGTGTTTTTTCCAAGTCATGTTACAAGTAGTTGTGGCTCTACCTGGATCATTTCATTGACCAGGTGAAAAATAAATCAATTGCTGAAGCTGTGGACATGCTGGGTACTTTTTCTTTTCCAAAAGTGCTTTTGAGGATAATGAAAATTCTGAAGAAAATGTGGGAACCAACAGGTAGTACAAAGTATTGCATCCTGAGAAAGAAAAGAATAAATGGACAGAGGAAGCAACAAGCGGTCTGTGAAGCAGTGACATCTAAGAGTACTTTAATTTAAACTTCTCGCAGTGAAGATAGCTGGAGGAAAAAATATCTTGATCCAAAAGTTTTGACAAATGCTATCCAAGATTATCATGTCTTTTTTCCTTTGGGAATCGAGTAGAGAGGATGTCGTCCACTCCTATCTGCTATTTTTAGCAGTGTAAGAATTAAATGACTAAGCAATCTCATTGCTTGGGTGTCTGTATTTGGGGCAGGGAGGAGGCAAAATGAGAGGCATAAGGAAAGATGTGTCTAGAAGATTATTTTTTACATCATAGTGTGCTGCCTTTTTTGAATTTAAAAACTGAGAGAGCTAAGTATACCGAAATATTTTTAAAGTCTTTATTTTTTACTAGTATTTTACAGTTTATTTTTTCTTAATTAAACTTTTTTTTTTCTTCCTGACAGATCCTTCTTGCTTTTCACTGCCCAACGCATTAAGAATTCTCCCTTGCTTGATGAGCTAAAGACACCACCCGTAACAACTGCAAAATAGAGCATTGCTGACCTGCCCTTTCGGTGAGTAGTCACAACTTCAGTTTTGTATGTTGTTTTGCTCTGAGATGTGTTTATATTGTTGACCAAAGTGCTTCCATCTATGCTTGAAAAATGCCTAGAAAGATCTCTGCAGGAAAGTGTTTTTGTAGAGGAAGGCAATTTGTCTCAGCACTTTCCTTTACAGAATCTACTTCAGTCTTTTCCAGCCCAACTGTATTACTTCAGAATGGTTCGCTAAGAGAAATACGCCTTTTTCCTAACTACCTGGATTTTCATTTGCTAGAGTTGCCCATCCTGCCAAGTTCATGATCAAATGAGGATGTCAGGAATTTATTGCTCCTGGCATCAAAAGAAATTTTTCTTCACTTATATGGGCCTTTTATTCACATTCTTAACACAACAAAAACTATTTAGTCCATATGAATGGCTGCATACCGTGACATTGTAAATCTGCGTATCCTATAATATATGCTGTGCAAAGAAAAGATAAACAAAGAGAACTACCTTTCAGATTATCTGTTCTTCTGCAGTGTCTTTAACTGCTGGACAGAATGCTCACAAGACACCCTATAATTTAATTAGTGTTGTACGTACACTGTGGGAATTCATGTAATTACATACAGTAACACACTTATCCCAATGTGTCCATCGGAGGAGGCAGGCTATCTTGCTTAGGAGTAGCTCAAGAGTATAGGAAATATAACTTTCAGTTGATCAATTCCCATAAAAAATTAAAACTGCAGGATTTTTAAGTTTTGAGCTTTTTATTCTCTTGTGGATTTTAATTTTACTGAGTACAATTCTTACTTAAGCCATTTAATTCAGTGGCAATACTTAAGAAACTTTTTCTAGATTACCTCTTGTAAACTAAATCTTTTAATTGGAGCTGGTCTAATATAACATCTTAAATTGTATCACATCTCTCAAAGCATGGCAAGAAATGTGGGGTTTAGACATGGCAAGCACCAATTCCAAGCAAATTCACTCAAGCTGAAAAATCAACACATTCTTTTGCATGGTTTGCAACGGGTCGATTGGTTGTCATTAGATATTTTCTACTAAAAGGTTATTTTCTCACTCCATGACACTGTATTTCTTCAGTTTTTAGACCATTAAGATCTGTGCTCCCTACTTATAACGCAAGTTATTCCAAGTGCCCAAATCCTTGAATTTTCAAAATTTATGTAGCATAAGGAAATTAAACTAAGAAGACCAGAAGTGCTTCAGTGTAAGTAATTCTTCCTGTTGGGAAAGAAAATCCGGTCAGATTGTGGAGTTGTTTGGTATTTATTTTTATTGTTTTACAAGTCTGAGCTTCATGACTTCTTTCTGCCAATTCTGTGTAGTTAGAAAAATAAAATAGGGGATTCCTGAAAATTGTTTTTACTATTCTAAATGTATCTATACACTCTATGTAAAAGTTCATATATTTGTTTTTAGGCGTCTTCATAGCCCATCTTCAAATAGTTAAAGAACAGATTGACAAGTACTTCTCATGCCAAATTCCTGGAGAACAAACATTAAGTGGTAAAAGGTACTGGTCCAGGAGCTCTCACTTTTGCTCTGTATCTCAACTGCAGTTTGTCAGGAAAAGGTTGCAGAAGTAGGTCCTCGGTGAAAATTTCAAACCACCTAACAGCTCAATCTCCAAATCCCCTGCTGTAGTCTTGTGTAGGTAGGGCTTGTTGGTTTGTTTGTTTTCGCTGCTATTTTTTTTTAGGGAACCTGAATAACACCGAGTGATCTCCCAAGGTCAGACAGCAGGTCAGGAGCAAGCTGAATGTGAAATCGCATTCATAATTCCCTGCAGTAATTGAGGTTGAGAATGTGTCCGTTTATACCTTTCAAAATGGTGGCTAGATCCTCTATATTGCTTTTTCACTTTGCTCTGGAAAATACCGAGGCAAGGAAGGATTTTCAGGTACTGAGGAAAATAATTTTGTCCTACTGCTCCCCATTATATGGCTGTGGGAGTTTACTATGGGTTTGATTTGAGTCAAGACACGTGTGAGAACAAGAGAGCTTAATGCTGTGATGTTAATGAGAAGCAGAGGCTTCCTTTGCTAGCAGTGAAGTAGTTGCTTAAGAGGATTTCCACCAGTTCCTCCAGCTTAGAGCAGAGTCCTTGCAGACCCCAGGGCAGGGGAAGAACATAAATACCACAGAAGATCGCTCACATTATATTACTTTATCTGATTTGGGTTTTATTTTGGGGGCTTTGGGGTTCTGGGAAGTGTTCTGTCTTCACATGCCACAACAGATTTTCCTTAGCTTCTGCTTTGGGGTTTGGAATTTGTCTTGAGCTCTGTCCCAGGTGCCGGTGACATCTCTTGTTTTCTGCCTGTCGGAGGCTCTGCTGTTGACTTTGCAGTGTTGAATCCGTACCGTCTGTTGTTTATTTCCCTCATTAAATTTGTGTTCCTGTGGATTTGCTGGTGTGATGTAGAAGTGCTGGTAACTTCTCAATTACTTCTTTTTTGTGTTGTTTGCCCAGCCTCTGAGCACTGCCTGTTTCTGCCTTTTGATTTGTTCTTCTTTATACAACTGACAAAGACTCGCCATCAGTTCCCAAACAAATATCCAGACTCATTTCCCTCCATTGTATCTTTCTTCAGCATCTTCTGTGTCATTCAGAGGCCATTGCCATGACTTCGATGTTTCAGCATATTTGTTAGGTTTGGGTTTTGTTTTGGGGTTTTATTTGCTTTCTTTTCAACAAAGGCTGCTATCATCCCATCATAGTGGATCAAAGCCTTTAGAAACTAACTACCTTAAAGAAAAAACAAGTTTAACTTCTTGAACAAAACCTTCCTGGATTTATCCTCGAGAGGAGATTCAGTTTCTTAGCTTTATGCATCTTGATTGTAAATTCCTTTCTGTGGGAGTGGGAAGAAAACAGCTACCTTCAGTGCTCTTCTTAGTCCTTGTTCTGGAGGATGCAAAATTTTTAGCACTTTTAGGGGTGCCACTCTGCATAAAATAGCATAGTCTATATGGTTAGAAAACCTTCTGTAGACTCACATTGGTATGAATAATCAAACTACATGAGAAAATTGCTGAAGTAGCCCTCTTTTTACTGTGAGGCTTACATGCCTCTCTACCATGTTTGATTTGTTAGTTTCCAATGATTTTTAAAGGGAACAAAAGTATGCAAAATAATGTGAGATGTTCATGGATCTTTTAAGTGACAGGATCTATCCACCGGCACAAATGCTGTTTTTGAGCTTATAGATCAAAGACTTGTTTGCATGGTTTCTGCCAAATTCCAGGGCTACTTCTGCCTTTTGCACATACTTTTGTATCCTGTACGATGTTTTGGCCAGCTCCAAAGACGTACCGTCAGAGAGAGTTAACAGTGATTTCTAGTGTGCTTGTGGTTATTGCTTTTCATAACCATTTAATTTTCTGGCTTTATTTCCCCTTTCTAATGTAGTTCTGTGCTTGCAGCTCCACCACAAACCCCCACCCCCAAATAAACAAAACCCCAACCAAACCAAAACACACACAAAAAAAACCCAACCAGAAAACAAACAAAATGAAACCACCAAAAAACAACCCTTCTGCAAAAAAACAGACTCTACTTCCATTGAATGGATTCACTTTCATGAGACTACATAAACGCACTTCTTTGTACCTTTTTAAGATACAAAATACTATTTTGCTGAAATAGTAGTTAATAGTTGTGAGGAAAAAGTCTATATTCTCTAAATATGTAGTCATGTAAACAATTTTATTTTTAAGTATGCTGTTATCATTCCCTAAAGCAAATTATTTCCTTTCCATTGATTTTTTTTATACTTGTGTTTTTGAATAGTTGTCTTTTATTTCCTAAGCAGCAAACTCACTATCACAACCTGATAAATAAAATATTTGCACTCAGAAGTGGAACCACAAAACCAATGTAACTTCTGCTATTGATTTTTTTCCTGCGTAACTTTTTTGGCAGCAAAGGCAGAATACCATCCTGTGTAAGCATAAAACTTAAATTACTCTAAATTGTAAACTAACCAATAAATCAGTATTGCTACAGTGTTGTTCTCCCATTTCTCACCCCTTGCCTAAAATCTGTATCTCAGATAAGAAACAATGCATCAGAAAATTGTTTTGATTGTTTCGGGTTTTTTTAAATGAATACAGTAAAATGGATGCTTCCTGGAATTATGAGCAATAGTTCAGCCTGATGAAAGAGCAAGGTTATATATTCAATTAAAATGGATTGTTGCAATATGAATGATGATTACAGAAGTAGGATTGAGGTGTTAACCATGCTTTTGTAAATTATGCCATATCACCAATCACTTGTTTTACTGAAATATATTTTAAGGAAGAAGAGACACTATTGCTTTATATTTCTGTCTTTGTTATGCAGTTTAGCAGAATATTAATAGGGCTTAACTGTATAGTTTTAGGAGCGGCTTTACATGTGTCAGGAGATATGCCCACACGTTGGCCTCAGCACTGCGAAAATACTTGTTGGAAGATAAATTTATTTAACAGCATTTCTTAAGACCCAAGATTTGATTTGTGGAAGTAAGTGAAACACTACCATTTCTCAAGTCCTGCATGAATAGATGAGAAATTGAATCTTATTTTGGATAAATTCAGGCCTCTGACAGATGTGTGGAAGATGGGAATAATTCAAGCAGAACAATAAGTCTAGAAAGATTTACAAAAAAAAAAAAGGGTTACTGTATCTTAAAATATTTTTAGTGGACTCTAGATATGGGTATTCAAACTGAGAGGCTGTAATGAAAAAAAACAAACCTAACTGTATAAAAATACAAAATTACCCCTAAATGTCAAGTAAGAATCATAGAATGTACTAGCAAAAATAACCACGTGTTTGAAATGCTGGATTTTTGACCGATTACTGTGTAGTGCATAAATTTAAGTGTTGATAAATAGATGTTGATAGTTTTTGTTATTTTAATAAGGATTCTCTTGGAGTTAGGTACAGATTTTACTAGCAATAATCTGCATTCTCTACCATGAAGTTGTATTATTCACATATTTTTCAAATACTTCAGTGGGATATGAGCTTTTGTATAAAAAAGGTTCTGTGGAAAAAAAAAAACCAACAACCAAACACATTTGAGATTTGACCTTTGATTTTTCTAACTAAGGGCAGGTTTTAATATTTCATAATTTTAAAAAGAAAACTCGTCTTTCTGCTTCTATGGGAATATGGGACTGTGGGTGATAGGGTGCGGGGAAAATGCTGGAGATATTTGGGCTGCCCTAGAAAGCAAGCTGGAGGGAAATATTAGGATAACTAGTAGGCTACTTCTTAAAGTGAGGCTGAAATGGACAGATCTTGACTAGAAATTCTGTGTCTGTCCTTGGAGAGCCCAAAGAAAAGGGTTATAGCTCATTACAGGTGATGCTCTATGAAATGCTTCTGTGTAACCTGCTACAAGCACTGAATAAGGGTACCTGACATGAAGAAAAGTGCAAAATCCTAGCTGTGGTACTCTTGGTCATCTGCCCTTTATTTATGGTTTTATCCATCCATGCCTGTACTGAAAACTTAGTACTGGCAATTCTAGATTTCTGTGGAATCGATTCTGAAGTCTTGCTAGTGTGATTTCAAAAGAAGTTCTGTGTGATTGAGCATGATGTAGCCCTTCGTGTTTGATGATGAATCCTGAACTGAATTATTTCAGAGCTACCTCATGAAAAGGAAAAGATTTGCAGTCAGCATCTTTCTTGGAAGGAACCCTCAGTTTGCAATTACTTTGTGACTAGAGTTTGAGGTGGTGTGACTGTGTAGGTGTCTGATAAATGGTTTTGGTGGAATAGAGCACGCGTGTGTGGAATGAGCTGCTTTTCAGTTGCATTCATTCCAGTCCAGGCTGGTGCCTTTGCCCTCATGAACAGCTTATTTTTGTGTATTAAAAGAAAAAAAAAATGTTTAAGAGAATGGAATCTTGTGTAAATAGAGATTTTCTTCCAGGTTTTTCCTTTGCTTTGAATTGTGCTGTTTGTGATACTCGAAGTAGTGGCTATAAAACAGATTCATTAGGCTTTGAATGCCTGTTATAAAATACACTCCAGTTCTGAATCAGTGTGAAATCAAATCACAAGTTAACTTTTAGTCGGCAAGCTGTATGTGCTTGGAAAAGGTCTTAAAAAATCAGGCTTTACAGAAAGAAAACAGAAGAAGTAGATAGAGCTAAACTGTCATCACAGTGAGAAATCAAAATGTTCAGTGCTTACAGACATTTTGGTATCAGGAAGAGCTACCACCATCAGTACTCCCATCTGACAGCTATATATATTTGCCACTGAAGCTGGGACATGAATCAGTTACAATAAGCCTGAAAACAGGCTCAGATGTCATCCTGGAGGTGGCTGCTATTGACTGCAGGAGAGGAGATATTAGAGAGAGCAAGATACCTTGCAAGAATAAATCAGTTTTGAGTAATAGCAAGTCCTCCAAGGGTGCTAATAATGCAGTAGAAAAACATGTCAGTAGAGCATTGGGGAGTGACAAGATTATGCTGCACTGTAGCAGTGTTGCAATTCCAGTAGGTATATGAGGCAAGATGATTCATAGCACAAATAATTTGTGTTCTATGCTTTTATTCTTCTTTTAAATTTGAAGTTGCATGCAGGGAATGTTGTGGTTTGCTCCTTGTCTTGGAGCTATTATTTATTTGCAGTTTCACTGTGCCTTATACAAGATTGTAATTTACATAAACATTTCTTGTAATGTTGGTATGTTTACAGTGACCTGAAGTGGAAAACCAGCATGACTACTGTTATCTTACCTGATCTATTATAGAAATTTAAAATATACCTAACTTTCAAAGGACAGATTTCAGCAGAATAATTTAAAATTATATTTTTGGTATAATAAACTCAGTATAACTGGATTTTTATTTTATTTTTTTTTTAACCTAGCAGCTGCTTACCTGTTTTACTGGCAGAGGGGTATAGTCTTGCCTTTTTTGAGCATGTGCGGTAGAAGCAGCTTTACTTCATACAGGTTTTTACTGACCTAGCTTTTTATATCCCTGGCAATGTGGTCTGTGCTTGTACAACACAAGGTTAGTTACAGTAATATGAACAGGTACATTAAAACAATCTGCCTACTGTTAGAGAGAGATTTTCTGTTTTACAAGATTGCGTCTTTCTTCTTTTTTTTAATATTAGTTTTGTCATTATAATGTTGCACACTTCACGGGCAGTTGAAGTTTCACTCACTTTAGCAGAAATCTAGCTTATTATGTAGATACCCGCTTTTGACAATGAGCATCTGCAGCTACTCAAGACATAGAGATGCTGGTGTATGTGTCTAGGCATCTTCATTTGTTATGCTATGTTGTCCCAGAATGAATATGCAGAATATATTGCAGTAGAACAATCACAATGCAAAAAAAAAACCCACACTGGGGTTTTGTTATAGGATATCTGGCTGTGCTGCTGGTTATAAAGCAAGTAGTTAAATCCAAGTGGAAGGAATTTTCCTTTTAAAAAAGATATTTAGAATATTTGCTTTATCTCGGGGTTTTTTTTATTCAATCTCCTTAGCAACAGAAACATCTGTTTCTTTTCTCTTAGTCATTACATTCAAAGAAAGTAGCTGCTTCAAAAAGAATGAAAGCAATTTCTGTGAATTGGGTAGCTGTTAATTGTTGCCAAGATGTTTTAGTATGATAATAAGACACGCAACAATTGGCTTTTTTCTTTAATTGAAATATAGCTCTCTAGTTAACCTGTGCTGGTTAGGTGAGCTATAATCTATCAGCTCTTATAGTGCATTTATTGTGTGATTTTTTTTTTTTTTATTTTTTTTTCTGTGCGACAGAGGCAAGAGTGAGCTTGACTATTTCTGGTTTATTTAGGAGATGCTTAGTATCAGTGTGTGGATTGTTGTTGCACCTAATGTTTTATTAATTTGCAACTTCAAAGCAAGTCGGTGAAGAGTTTGCCTTGAAGACAGAGGACTAAATATGCCTGGCCTTACAAATACATATTTTTGTACATTAGTCTGCAATATGAAACAGTATAATTAATTCAAAACATGAACTTTGTTTTATAGTTATGTTCTTTCTCAAATTACTGTACATTTTTTCTATAGATTTTGATAAGCCGATTTAAAGCTGGTATTTGATTTCAGAAGGGTTTACTGATCCATAATCCTCATTTGTATGGCAAAGAGTGCATTCTGAAATCACAAGAAATTGGCACATGTGAGTGAGATTTAGAAAGAAGTGAGGTAGGACTGCAGGATCAGGATATGAACTGGTGTCTCTAAGCCCAGACAAACAAACTTACCTTCCAAGTGTTGAGAGGGAAGGACCTTTGCTACTGTCCTGGTCTTGAGTGACTGTTATTTAAATGCACCTGGGTAGACCTGCATACATGCTTGAAAACTAGTGCAAAAAGTGAAACTTATTTCTTGATAGTGTGAACCTACAAAGCTTATCACATGGATATTAGTAACAGCGTTGGGGGCGGAGAGATGTTCAGATGGGCAAAATTGGGAAGGCTTAAGCTCAACTGGAGGTAGACTAGCAAGGGCTAGACAGACTAACACGGAAGGGTCTTACAGGAATGTATGGTCATTGCAAAAGGAATTTCTAGGTGTTCATGGGTCCACTGATGGATCAGGAGAAATGCCAGTTTTGCCTTGCTCTTCACAAGCAAAGACTAATTCCAGACCTGTGTGTGTACCACCTTTGAGGAGGAGAGGTGCGGCCAGACTGACAAAGCTAATTTTATGCCTTTTGTACATGATAGCCAGCCTGACCTCAGTCCCCAGAAAGGTCATGATTGTATATTTGAAACCCACTTGCAAATATATCAAACGTGAGAGGGTAATCAGTAATAGTGTGGATTTAATAAAGAGCTACTAGTGTTTTACCAATTTGATTACCTTCTACAATGGAATGAGTAGCAATGTCAGTAATTTTACACATTTTACTACCAATTTCTTCTTTCAGTACACTTGCACAATGACGCCATGCAATAGGTTTTCTTGGGCACTTCTGCAGAGTATGTATCTTTTGGTTTTTCTTCTGTGTTTTTTTTTTTTTTGGGGGGGGGGGGGGTGGGGATGGACGGACATGACACATTCTCTTATTGCTTGTAACACTCACTGACTATGGCATGTATACAGCACGAAAAAGAAAAAATAAAGCCTTTGATTGAATTTTACGCCAAGGACCTGTAAAACTTTTAACTAGAGAAGGAAAAAGTAAAGATTACTGTTACGCTACAACCTTTAATCATGTTTGTACTCTCCCTGATGCTTTCTTTTTCTTTGTCTCTCTCCAACCCTGAAAATAATGATTCTGCGTAAGACTACTTCTGGCACACGTAGGTGGCAAAAATGGTGTTGAGAAGCTTTACCAAAGAACCATCTGGAGCCTGTGTGAGGGCCAAGAACACCGAGAGCTTCCTCCATGGAAGAACTGATTAGCTGGGTGGAGCAGCGAGCAGTAAACTATGGCTGTAATCCTTTTAACTGGCCAGCACATCAGATAGATGGGCGGGCTCCCCAAATGCCATTTCACTGGGAGCTTTAGATGCCAAGCCATACCCCCCCTTAGGTTGTGCTAAAGCAGTAATAGAATCCATCTGCATTCAGGTTAGGTGTGCAGAGTAGTCCAAAATACAAACATTAAACCATTCCTGATTCCTCAGTGAGGGTACATTCTTTGTATCTATCGTATGCTGAAAGTGGAGCTGGTTATCAGAGCTCCTCAGGGATGAGGTTGCTGTAGATGGATAAAGAAAGATGGTTTTGGGAAGGCTGGGAGGGGAGAGGCTGAGTTTTAGTGAAGACAGGCACTGGTGTCTATTCATCCCGCTGTAACTTTTGTAGATGGGGTATGAGGAAAGCTATCTACAGGAGGACCTCTGAAGGGAAGGCTTTTGTCAGTTGTGGTCAAGGACAGTGTTACAAAAACGACAGGTATTGTTGTTGCAGGGAAGAGTCTTACAAAAGTACCATACCCTGATGTCTTGCTGTGTAGGCAGGGAGGCATCACGGGCTGCTGCAATGATGTCTGCTTCTCTGGAGGCAGAGTCCTTCTGTCTGATGCTGGCTGCTAAAGTAAGTAGATGATCATTTGTGCTAGGTGTTGAGTTTGTTCCAGATGAAACACATACTGACCCTAGAAAATAAGAGTAGCAAACTACTTCAGGTCTGACTGCCAGTGTCATCTTCTGTAACCATAATTAGAACAGGTATATGAAAACCGTGGTCATGTGTTTCATGTGAGCTTGTACATGCAGTTCATTAGCTTCTGACTCTCTTTCAGATGAATTGTTGGAATAGGAGACCTTTTTTTGGAAGCAGGAAATGGCGTAAATTCTTTCATGTTAGTTGCAAATCAGGCAATGAGGAAACACTTGGTCACTTGGAGAAATAATACAGTCATCAGTATGGTTCTTGGCAAGATGCCCGAGTTCTGTAGGAATGCCCAAAAGTTTATGACTGCAGGGTGAAAAAAGAGTAAGTTGGTTTGAGATGGGAAGAGCAGAAACTTCAGTTACCTGATGTCTTCTCTGCTGACCATCCAGCCATTTCAAATATGATAGGGATTTTTTGTTGTTGTTGCTTCTTCCCACTTTACGCTTCACTGAAAGGCAAAATTTCCCTTGGCGCCAGCTGTCTCAGTGTTTCCTGGATTTTGGAAAATCATTGCTTACATATTGGTGCTCTTTCTGAATAAATGTAGGTGATTCCTACAGAGTATTTCAGAGTAAATTGCACATTTTCTTTCATGCTCTCTGTGTGTTTAGGTTTTATATGCAAGCTATCTGTTGCTGTCCATGGGTTTGGTTACTTGCTTAGGATGGAATTTATTTAGAAGAAAATGACTAATTCTTTTATCATTAAAGAGGAGTAAAAAAGTAATAGTGGGTGAAAAAGAAATAGCAAACAGGGTGCTTCACGAAGACAGCGGTCTCAGTTAGCAGTGCTTCCACATGTGTTTAATGGATATAACTCTTCAATGCTTCCGTAGCAAATGGGTGCCTTTTTAACCTCCGCAGTAAATTACCCCTAAAGGTGATAGCTGATAATTCTGATGTTTGTCCATGAGTTGTTTTTAAAGACAGACTTCTCATGAAGAATACTTCTTTGATATTCAAAGAATGAATCCCAGTCAGTCTGACACTAATGTGAATGAGACACGATTTTTCAGGTTTCAAGTTTAATTCTGATTTAACATGAAATTACTAGAGTTAGTAACGGAGAAAATATACATGTAAAGTTAATATTTTTGAAGTAGGTGTTAGAATATAGGTGTTTAAATGTGTACTTTAACTGGGCTGAATGTTCAGGATCTATCTTTTTTTCTGAACTGTTGGCACAACTGAATGAAAAATAATGGGAATATAATTAATTTAATCAATATTTTTGCAAGGACTCTTTCCTCTGTGGTTTGTGTGTGTTTTTTAAATGGGGCTGGGGGGGGAGGGGGTTGGGGTTTTGTGGTTTGGTTGGGGTTTTTTTTGTTTATTTGTTAAAACTAGCCTAAAGAACAATCTGAAGTAATCACCTTCAGTTGGATCTAGGTTCTGTCACAATGTTAGAACAAGTTCTTTGATAAAGTGACACTGCACTCCTGTAATAAAACATTTTGGGAAGAAAGCAATGAAAAGTAATGGTCTTCAAAAATGGTAGGAATACCTCTGTTTGGCAATTACTGCTCTAAGACCTCATACTTATTTTGAATTGACGATAAATTTTCAGTAAAACTGCTGCATAAATTAGAATTACAGAACTGAAAGTTACTTAGATAATGATTATTTCTTTTTACCTTACTATAATGATTATTCATTCCCATGACAGATCACAATCACGCACACATAAATACTAAAAGCCATTTTTTATTGCATATTCCAGGTATACTCTTAAAAAAAAAAAATCATACTATTTTTAAGAAATTTCTGGTATAGACCCATTCTCCATAGAAGTTACTGTTGTGTGGAATCCATTGTGCTCTCCAGAGAAGTTTAGAATCTGTGGAAAAATACTTTTCCTCCACCAAAGGAAATAGGGTATTTGACAACATGCATTTGTCTACAAAATGCGAAGCAATATCTGATGAGATACGCTTTGTCAATAAAATAAATTGCCAAACAAAATGTTATCCTTCCTCAAAATACGTTTAGCCTGCACAGTGAAATAAGCTACTTCCACAAAGTGCATTTTGTTGCTTGAATTATTTTGATTTGCTGTCTATCAGAATCTGTAGATAAAGTGTTTTTTTGTCAGACACTGTATATCAACCTTATTTTATTATATATAGATAAAATACATTTAATTTGAAGGTAGACATTTGATAGGACACCTTAAACTGGTATTGGTTGAGCTGAAATGATAAACTGCGGACATGCACTGTTTGTGGTGCGAGAGGCTCACTTCTCTTCCTAACTCTGCATATAAACAATGCCTCTGTAGTTGGTGATTCAGCTGTTGTTGCTGTGACTTAGAGGTACTTAGTTTTCCTGTGCTGGATGGTTTCCGTGAATTGCTCACTGTAGTAAAGGAAAGTATGTAACTGTTTGGTCAATTGATGCAAATGTCAGTACTCGTTCAAATTTTCATGCTTGGTCAGTCATACAGCTCACATTACCTATATCCATGTGTGAACCACAGGTCTTCAGCTAAGCCTTTCCCTGGCTTTTACGGAGCCATACCAGATTCTTATCTGAGTAAGAATTTGCCGAATGGGAAGGGGCAATGTCTAAGCTGAGGAATAGCTCTTCAGTTCCTAATGAATTGGAAGGTTTTGCATTATTGTAATTATCTTAGAAGATACAGTATTTTTTTTCTTTTCAATGATAATTTCTCACTAATCTCCAAAACTTAAAAAGATCTTTGTTGTGTATAAGCAAAGCTACTTTAGCCCTTATGTAGCTGTTAAGAAAGGCATAATTCTTCTTTGGGAAAGGTTGCCAAAAGCTTGAATCTCTGTAGAGAAATCCAAGGCTCCTGTTGAGTTTTTGAACATTAGTGTATATTGAAATTTGTACTAGAGGGTCTACAGTTCAGTTTTAGAACATAATGTTCAGAGAAAGGATTACCAAGTTTCCTGTTTCATAGTTCTTGTTAAAGTTAGAATCACATATGGGGATTCCAAATTTTCATGTAAAGCAATAGAAGTTAAACTACTTTGGGACTCTCTTTGTATCAATCTAAGAAGTACTAGTTGTGGCGAAAAGTGAATGTG
Organism: Charadrius vociferus; assembly: GCF_000708025.1. Classification (NCBI taxonomy): domain Eukaryota; kingdom Metazoa; phylum Chordata; class Aves; order Charadriiformes; family Charadriidae; genus Charadrius; species Charadrius vociferus. The sequence continues at coordinate 1,323,721 of NW_009649770.1, read as the reverse complement.
CAAACTGTTCGTTTGCGATGTGGCAGTACAGACCCAAAGGCGAAAGCAAAGCCTAAGTCTTCAAACCAGGTGAAGCATCTCCTGAATTAGAGTGAGTGAAGGCTGTCTTTACTCAGGAAAAAGTTAACAAGGCTATTCTTGTCATTGCTTGGTTTCCTGATTGCAAGAGTATTAAAAAGTCTGAAAAATGTAAAAGCTGTACTTCTCAGCAAAAGAATTTAAGTGTCTACTCAGAAGTTAAGTTTGCACTAGAATGTTTTGAATGAGAATGGAATTATGTATTTGGCTAAAGAGAAATTAATGCTAATCTCTTCCATGTTTTGGAAACAAATATACAGTGCTACAAGTGGAAAACACATCACAGGTCTGGTTTCTTCACCTTCTGTACAAGTAATTTCCCAGTTGTTTCAGGAAGAACTGCATGGATAGAAATATGTTTATTTTTATCATATGTAACAAAGTGAAAATGTTACTTCATGTAGAATAAATTAGAAGCTTTATGACTATAAAATGTGTGTGCAGAAATGGACAGATTGGACTATTAGTATTATCTGAACATTGTGTAGTGTTATAGGAAGTGCACACCTCCTTCCTTTCTCCTTCAAACCAGGATCCTTTTGTTGTTAACGTTATTTGAATGAAGTGTGTCTACCTGAACAAAATGATTAATGTGATATTTGTTCAGATATTTTTACCTAAATTTGGAGGGTATTATTTCTCTTGTCCCTTTTGCTGCCATTTTTCTGAGCTAAGACAATAATCGTCCATTGTAAAGTACACATTAGCTTGGGACATCAGAAAGATTTGACAGAGAGCTCGCTTGGCAAGAAGCAGACTAATCTAAAAATGACGTATAGGAATTGCTTTTCTCTGAACAACTTCATTGCTGAAATGAGAGATGAGCCCAAGTGCCTGAGGATAACTTGGGTACCTGGGTAAATGTCAGAGCTGTTGCATTTTTCTCTATTTTAATGTAAATCAGGATTGCTTCCTCTTCCCTCATGTGATTTAATGCAGTAAATCTTTATAGCAGCTGTCTGAGGATTAATAGCTGTTGTAGAAGAAACTATGTAATAGATCTTTAAATGGTGTTTTTGAATTATGTATAATTTAATTTTTTATTACCTAATTGTATGTAGCACAACTAATGAAATTACAATTTAAAAAAATACAGTTGCTTTTTGAATATGTAGCTACCAAACATCAATCCATTCTTTTTCCTTCAGCTTGTTAGCGCACCAAGTGTTGCAGAGCTGAGATGTAGAAGCAGCCTATTTATTATGGTTTCTCTTCATTGCTTAAATTCTCGCTTGGTCCTGTCATGTTGCTGCTTTTATCGAAGATAGTTGTTTGGACATAGGTCGAATATCTGTTTGCATTTTTGCATGTGGCTGTGCGGACTTTGAAGACAAACTTCTTACAATTGCCCTCATGCAACCTGCTGCTGCATTTTCACATTTACATCTTGCTATGGATCTGAATCCAGGTTATTCATGTAGTGGTTTATGCTTCTTGAGAGGAAGGGCCCTTTGAGGGAGTGAGTCACACATATTCTTTCTGGCTTGTTTCTGTTTAGGGGCAGTAGACGAAGGGAAGATGCTTAAAGACTTAAGATCGGGCATGGGAAGTTAAGGAATTAGAGCTACTTCATTGGCTGAACTCGGAGCCTATTGTGCATGGAGGGAAATTCTACTGGAAGAATGAGTGCTATCTGCAGGTATAAATGTAAGAAGAAGGTACTGTAAAAATGAGTAACTAATGATTAATATGCAGATAATGCTACATAGAACAGTAGTTTGGTTGCAGACAGGAAGAAGTGAAATGCACAGAAAACAGTTAAGTCTTTTTAAGGTGCTGGAAAATGTTTTCTGTGCCATAAAAAAGAAGTAAAACTAGATGAAACTGTAATAGTAGAATTAGTCTAAGTTAGCTTCTGCAGCCCATTGCTCAAGTTTAAAGATAAACCTTCATTCTGACACAAAAACTCAACCATTAGACTTTGACTTTGGAAAGTTCTCATTAAAGAATGTGCAATGTAGGCTCACTCTTGCTCATTAAGCCATTAGAATGATGCGTAAAAGTCATAGTTGTGCTCCTTTTTGTTCTATTAAGTGTACAATTTGCATTCAATTTTGAAAAAATGGTAATTTCAGAAAGTTACTTCTTGAGTGGTTAGATTACAATTATGCTTCCCACTTAATATATTTTACAGTCCGAATAACCTAATTCATGTTGTTCTGTGTGAGTTTGGAAGATGGGGTACTAACAGAGGTTAGGATTGAAAAGTTGCTCTTGAGGCATTTTTAGCTGCTGCGTATGATAACAAAGCTTATGAGATGGTGTCTTCTGCATCTCTGTCTACTTCTTCAACCTAAATTTTGAACTTGCTCACCATGTCCACTAACTTTGATTAAAGGCCAAGATCTCCAAGATAAATAATTTCCTGCAGGGTGGCAGAGAACTTTTAAATGCTTGTATTATGGGGAGCCCTCAGAAGAGAGGACAGATTTCGAAATGCCTCAGCTCTGGGAAAGTGTCCATCAGTGAACGTACCTTGTAAGGCACCAAAGTCAGTCAGTCCCGCCCACACAAATATCTTAGATATCTTACCAGAAACTGAATTTCCTTAGTTCTGTTGCTCACAGAATTAATAGTTTTTGTTGAGTCAACAATGCAAGGTTTCATCTTCAAGACTTCAAAAATATGTACTGTTTTTTAGTAGTTTACACTTATTGCTAGGAATTGTACTAGAAAGTATTTCTCAATGGTTATGTTGAGTTTTCATGAGAAATTAGTATAAACAAAGGGAAAACTAAGTGAAAATCTGTACAGACCTGATAAAATTTGGTGAGGTTGTAGTGTAACTGTAGATAATTCTATATCCAGTCTCTGAGGTGGTTTCTTATAGGCTGTGCTATATTTGCACTTAGATGAAGAAACAAAGTATGAAATTGTTTCCCAATATAGTGACATTGATTAGAGATAAACAATACTTGAGTTTAATTAGTTCTAAGGAAGCCTAATAATTGGAAGCAAAAAACGAATGATATTTCAGTCCCAATGTTCGGAGTATATAGAAAATGCTGGAATTTTCTGCAGGTTACGTTGTATACTTCCTTACCATTTAAGCACTTTAATTGTTCTACAGAAAGAAGGAGAAATGCATGTTCATTTGGGTACATGCATAAGTGGTATTGCATACAGAAAAATTAATACACTTCAGGAGTACAATGCCCTGCATCAATTTTTAAAATACATTTCTAAAATCTTGAAATGGTGAATATTAAAGCAGATATATGCACGCTACTTTAGTGGTTTTTAGCAGCTAGCTGAAGTGATATAAAACAATTTTTTTATTTTTTTTTTTTTTAATTTTCTGATGTCCTTCTGTGTTAGCGTGCTGCCTTAAAGCTTTCACTGTCAGTTGATTCCATGTAGCAACAGTTTCTTACACTTAGGTTATTTTCCTTGAAAGAAATGAACCAGCCTATTTCTCAGTGGTAACTAGCTATACCTTTTGTTGATCATTGATAACAACTCTATGAATTGTAGTATTTAGAATTGCTGGTCCCAAGCGTCACTGCTGAGAGAGAGTAAAAAGTGAGTAGTCATTGGTGGTGTTTAGTCTTGGCCTCCTGCATCATGTCACGTTCTCTCGTAGTCCATCGTCAGCCAGTCCAAAACCTTTTCGTGCCACCTCTAGCTAAAAAGTTGACTTGTAAATCTTGGTTGCCATGTGAGCCAGGATCTTGCATTTGTTTACAAGGGATACAAACCACTTTCGTTATTCAGTTATTTCAGTTCAAATGCACTGTTGCCATTCCCTTTGCAGTTCAGATTTTGCACGTCTTCTTGCATTTGTTGTTGCCCTGTCATCTTAAGACTGTGTAGGATGTGGTAAACCAGTAATGCAGCTGAGATTAAAATGAGCACAGAACGATGGAATCGGACATCCATGTTTGGCTTGTATTTCTCTTGTGCACAAACACTGGGTTAAATTTGCACGTCAATTTTAAGGGTGAAGATATTCCCATGATTTCCTCACACCACTTTTATATGTAGGAATTGTTGTAATTAAATATTATTTTATTCATGTTCATAGATTTGTAACACGAAATGTTCACTTAAGTATCTGTCTCTTGCTATTTTTTTCACTTACAGAGATTAACTGATGGGAACAGAATGAGATATGAACATTCCCAGTTACTAGTAAAGCGTGTAACAGAGTTGTGTGGGTAAAACATGATTTGGATTTTTCTAGTGTTTCTTAGAAAAGCCAGGGTTGTTGAGCAAGCGGAGGTGTTTCTTGGAGCTGCCACGTAAAGATTAGCAAAAGTTCCTTATTTTCGATTAATATTTAGTCAGATACTGAATTTGTTTATATTACTGTAAGAGTAATAACATTTCTAGATGGATTTGTATCAAATTTTGCAGTTAACCTAAAGCACGCCTGTCCTCGAAGACTTGGATAGGATCCTGCAAGGATTTTGGCATTGAAAGATACTGGGTACATATTTCTATCTGGTTTTTAGTGCATTTTTCATTACCTTAAGTGCCAGAGTCAATTCTGTCAGTGAAACAGTTCTGTCAGTTTTAGTTTTGAGTAGTGTTTCTCCGTGCTGTATTACATTGCTGCTTCTTAAAGCTTTTAGTCAGCTTTTTTAATCTGGGCTTTTCACTGTGATGGTTTTGCAGCTTCTTTGCCCATGAACTGTGTTGACATGGACAAGCTGCTTATGCAGTACAAGCCCATATTTGCTCCCCAGTAGTGAGCAAATAATTGCATAATGTGGAAAGCACCTTATATTGTAATTTTCAATGTGAACTTAAAATTCTCTTCTTTCCTGTGACTGTGACATTTTTTTGTCACAAAAGTTGTCAGGGACCGGTGGTCCTTGAAGTGCCAAAGCTTAGTGCTTTGGTTTGCTGCTCTGTCTGAACAGGCTTCCAGTAGCCATTGCGGATACAGGAATTATATGCCCTCAAACAGTGATAATACATGCCTTTTGAAATTTTCTCTTTCTGTATTGTACATGTCATGCTTCAGTTGCTGCATTTTTTATTTTTTTTTAAATTGTTCTGAGGTATACTTACATGGCTGCTCTTTTCAAATGGCTATTTCTTTTTTTTTCTTTTTTTCTTTTCTGTGTGACTGTGTATATGTAGGACGGAGGCCTAAAGAGCTGTGCCTCGTAACGTAATGTATGTCGATTCTCTTGACTTACTTTCTTCCTCAACGTTAATTGTCAGAGTTTTTATTTGGAAAGAGCTACCAAAACCAGGAATTATAGGATTATAGAGAGATTGAAAATAAAACTACTTCTGTCAGTCATGGAGCTCTGACTACACTGGAGTAAAATTTTCTTAATATAAACGTTAACATGTGTGTTGGTAGACACTATGTTAGTGCTGACATTCTGAGGCAATTGGATTTGTTTATTTTATATAAATATCCAAAATGTATAATGGTTAAAAGTTGAGGAAAATGTAAAATATTTCTGGAATTCAAATGATTCTTGAGAGAGCTGGTAGGATTCAGTTCTTGGGAAGGGCAACTGCAGTCTTAATCTGTAGCATAAAAAGAAAAATAACTGGCAAAAGAAAGCTAATTAAATGAACATTTATTATGACTTTGCAGAGGAACAAAATATAGGAAAAAAACACTGACAAAAAGTATGATTTTAAATTAAGCTCTAAATGAGAATTGCTGTATTGATAAGTTGAACAAAAGCAACTGTCTAAGGAGGATTCAAAAAGCAATGTGTACAACTTATCAGAGTAAAATAGCTTTATACAAACGTGTTTTGACAAGTTATTTTGAAGTGAGCATTATGAATGCTTTTTTGAATCGAGTAATACGCAAGCCTTCATCTAGGAGTTAATATATCACCTGGAAAAAGGCCCCGGTAATCTCCATGCAATTTGTGACAATATGAATATAATTGCAGAAAGACTAAAACATAACCTTAAAATTAAGTCAGGGAGCTTACAAGGAAAATTAAACAATGAGAAAATAAACGGATTAGCAGAAGGGAAGAACTTAAATAGGAATGGAAATAATTAATTCAGCTAACATGAGGTTGCTCATTTTATTAGTTTTATATTAATGAGGTTGTTATATACTGATCGATACATTCGCTTATTTATTTTTATAAAAGAAATCTGATCTGAAGAAGTTTCATTAACCTCATGTCCTGGTTTATTGCTTGTTGTACTCCTTTAAATATGAGAAAGTTCGAGCAGTATGATGCAAGCCTGCAGTTACGTTCTTGAGAAAATAATTCATTCAACTAAGCAAGACTTTTTAGTGGTTAATTTTTAAAATGGAGGGACAAGGTAGCACGTGGTACCAGTTTATTCTTAAGCCCATGAAACTTTGAATTTATTTTCCTAGCCTGAATGTTTCAATGTAGAGTGAACAGCAGAATTCTGTTCTATGTGCAAGGATTATTAAAACTATGGTCAGGATTTATGATAAATTTAGAGCAAAGTCAGGCGTAGTTCATGCACGTCAATAAGGTCAGATTTTTATCCATGATATCAAAATCTATATTCTCTGGACCACAAAAGGGAAATTTCTTCGTCTATGGGATGGACTTAAAAGTTCTTGTGAGATTGTTCTGCTTCAAAAGAGGGGAGCAGGAAGGTAGGAAGCTATCAAAGGATGCAATAATTCAATGTGATTATTCAAGATGGAATTCCTTTTGTTAAGGAAATGAATAATTTTCTTGCTTTCTATCAAGTAGATACAATTTGTATATCTCTCACGTTGTATTATAATCAACTGGTCAAAACATACCAAAGAGCATAAATATGTAACAACACTTGCAGTTCTGGTCATTACCATTTTGGTCCATTTTTTTAAGATGTAAACCTTGCCAGTGTTTGTTATGTGTAGGGAGAGTCCAGATGTGTCTCCTACATAGTCCAATGGATGACATATTCAGGTGAATCTTCTAAGTTTGCATCCTTAATTTAAAAAGAAATTTTGCCAACTCAAAATCGAATTCCTTATAATATGGATAATGAAGTTCGTGGCTGCAGATGACAAATACTCAAGGAAAACATTTGTGAACATAACTAATCTGATATACTGCCATAGTAAAAGGAAGCAATGAAATAATAGCTGCCCAGTGTAATAGAAGGTAGCTTGAACTCTTTAAAGCAGGAGATATGTGAAACAGTTATTGACATGAATGAGTAATTGATTGATCAAGTAATAACTATCCTATTTAAACCTGACAAGGAAATTGATAGTTGATATTGTTAAATATCCTCTAATGAAGCAGAAAGGGGACAAAAGAAATCCGGGAGTTGTACGAGTACGGTATGAGAGTTGCTTTGATAAACAAATGCAATATGGAATGACTGGGAAACAATAAGAGATGATAAAAGGTACAATTTTCACGTCGTTTTTCAGACTATAAGCATTATGTCTAGCATGTACAATGGAGGAAAATGAGGGAAATTACTGATGCTAGGAAAACATGGCATTATCCTTTGTTTGCAGTGAGTTTGCATGTGCCCTACATTGTTATTACATCCTAATTATTTTAAATGAGCTCTATAAAAGCGTTATGTCATTCCTAAATTTCTTGGGAATTTTAAGCATCTGGGTTCTGTGAGGTTTTTTTGGTGATTTGTTCTGTGTTTTTGTTTGTTTTTTCTCACATCAGATGTGTGGGATTTGCAAATAATTAATAGATTTAACACATTTAACAATGTCAGTATGTAATTTCCACTTCTAGGTAAATTCTTGCATAGATCCCACTGTGCATGCGGAAAAGGCCGTAAAAACCCACAACAAACTAAACTCACAGGTCTCTCACTTATATTATTGTTGGTGTACTTTTAAAATACTTAGTTGAAGGCTGAAAAAAAGATGACGTAAGTTACTACTTTCTGCAGTTGTCTATATATGCTTGTAATTTGGTAATCTGCTCTCCTGGGCAATTAAAAAAATGCACTTTACTCCCAGAATTCTAAGGGAAAATATCAGAAAAATTTCAGTGAAGGACCAGACTATGTGGGTTTTCCCCTAAGTACGGGGAAATAAATTTATGGCTTGCAATAATTGTGATAATCATTGTACTCGATTAACTAAGGAACCCTTTATTGCTCATGTTAATAATTAACAGCTCCTGAAGATGCATTCTAAAAATGTTCACAAAATTAGCTTATTATACCAAGTTTCTGTTTTCTGGATTTTTTCATGAAAATAATTTAAAGGAATGTTCAAGTTAAACCCAAATATAATTTGAATTACTATGGAAATGAAGTGCTCTGTTGCATAACTTCAGGACTAAAGAGTCTGTGCTACATCAGAATTGGTGCATGGATGGCAAAATGAAAAACAACAGTCCTAATTACGATGATCCTTTCTCCTGTGTGGTTAGAATTTTTTTTTTTTTTTTTTTTTGCCCCCAGGGTAAATTCCACTGGCTCGAACTGAAGTTTTGTGTGTTCCCAAAATGAACCAAAGCTAAACTGTGTTTTTCTAAGATAAAACAGCATGTTATCGCACTATAATTTTTTGTAACTAGTGCTTTGGAAAAAATGAGAATTTTGAGTGGTTCTTTTAGGGGTACTCCACTGGGGCTTAATGTAATTAAGAAAATCACTGTGATACAGATAACACTCTATTGTAATAGTGGCCGTTATGGAGGTAGAGTATGCTAAAAATAAAGTAGTTAAGTCCAATCTTATGTTCACAGTAAAAGGAGTAAATAGCGTAGGGGTAGTATGTATGCATAATATTTTGAAAAAATATTTGATAATCATGAAAACGTGCTTTGATGGCAAGTTACTGAAGATTTTCATGTGTGTCAGAACCTTACAACTTGGATTCAGAAAGGCTTACTATTTTGGGGGGTTTTATATAGAAATTTGTGTGCAAGAAGTATGGGAGGTTGCTGATACATTTAGGAGGACTCTTATTTCCATGATTCTAGCTCTGATCCATAAAGCAGTGTTTCTACTCTGCTGACTTGCGTGTGTTCTGTGAATATTCAGAAGTAAATGGGGAGTAATCACAGTGTCCGTGTAGAAGTCTTTGTAGGATAAGAACCTGAAGTGTTAGGTCAGTGAAAACAGCTGGCAGATAAAGTACCATTAAGACAGTATTGAAGACTGATAGTGTGGGCTCTTGATACTTGGGTTTAGATTCCTAGGGTTTTTGTACAGGTGAAGTGATACTGGGTACCTCTAGGGGCTGTCAATGCTGAACATAAAGCCTTTTTCAGAACTGCTGGGCAGATGAATATCCTTCGACACTTGCCCCATTTCAGAATATACATGGCCGAATAAAAGCTTCGAGATGTCTCTGCCAACTTAAGAGTGTAGTCTTTTCATAAGGTTATGTATTGCTGTGTGAAAGATCAGCACTGCTGTCACTATTATTTTCTCTTTTCCTCTGTCTGACTTTTTAAGGAGAATTAACGACAGCTGCCTGGTTTGTGCTGGATTTGTTGCCGCACAGGGGCACTACATGCGTTCTGGGTGTAGGCAGCGGCACTGTTGCCATATTCCTTAGTCACTCTGAACCTTAGGCATGAACGATGTGCTGCCATGCATACATGAAACGTTTGGGCAGAGCGGCAGAAAGAGCTAGTGAGTTTTATTTACTCCTATGGTTAGACCACTATGGGGTGTCAGGTTTGGTATCACTTCTTTAACTGAGCCGTCTAAGTTAGAAAAAGATGTTACTCAAAAATGAGTTGTGCTTACTTGAGTAGTATACCATATATTTGAATTTTAATAGAAATACTCATGCAAGAGGAAAAGAGTCTGTTCTTAAAGTGAAGCAACTCAAGTAATGAAACCCGTGCTCAAATATGCACATCACTGGGAATTATATGAATGAGGAAAAATTCATGGTGATGTATCAGTTACTTCCGTCAGCTCTTGGTCTGAAATGATTCTCTCTTATCAATGCATTTATTCAGAGATAATGACATCTCTTGAACCAATCAGTTCCTATTGCCAGTAGCACTTAGCTCCTGTTAGCACTCCGTGGAACCATCAGATCAGATCAAGGGAATTAATCTGTGACATGCACAGTAAAAGAACAGCAGCATTTATCATCTCTAAGGTCATCCCTCACAGCAACATTCTTAAAGCAGTGGTCCCTTCTCATAGTAGGACTTCTCACTGGATAGGTGACCTTGATGGCCCTTATGTTCCCCCTTCATTTGTTCCAGATGTATGGCTTTCAGAGCACATAGTAACGAGGAGTGTACAGAAGCTGCATGGATGAATATTATGGGAGTGATGGCACAGCAGAACAGACTGCTAAGAATAGCTGGGAGGTGGGGGCTTTTTGTTTGGTTTGATTTTTACATTTGGAATGGAATGGGATGTCCTGTTGGAACATCAGATTTTGGAACTGGAGGTCAGAGAATACAGGCCGTAGATAAAATGGCATACCTTCCTGAACTACAATAGTAGGAAGAGAAGAAAAAAAAAAAGTATTTCTGAGTATGGTAGAAAACACCATAGGTGGGTTAGCTGAGTTTGAAGGAAGCTAATACACTAGAATTCCTGAAAATAATGGTAACTAGTTACATAGGTGGAATTGACGTTGACTTGAAAAGACTGTGAATTTCACATCTACTCACTAGAAAAAAATTATATTCCTTTTTGTTCAATGTAGTAGCTGGGGAGCTTTTGACAGCGGAGGATGGGGGATATTTATTTAGTTAAGGATGTTTATCCTTGGGTCTTAATGTGATTATGCTGTCAGTCTATCCCTGTTTTCCCTGCTTCTGCCTCTCCCTTCCTGTCCTCACTCACTTTTAAACTTTAGACTGACTTCTTCCAAATTGGACAAAAGAGTGAATGTCTTAAAGATAGAAAAAATCTGCCAGGCTATAGGACAGACAGTCCTGAAAGCTTGAGGGAAGAGTGGCGTTATTTTGTCCATTGTTGGAAAATGGAAAATGTATCGGAACTTACTGGACATTATCTCTTTTTCTTGTATTGATCTTGTTTGGGTGGATCTTTTAAGGCATCCTTTCTCTGGCCAAGGTTTCAGACAAGTGGCAGTGCTGTGTCTGAGGTCATGATTGCCCAAGGTCAGCATCCTGTAGCCTGCAGGCACGCACAGCCAGTTACACACCTGCACAAAGAGACTTGCAGACCAAGAGCAAGTCTAAGGTGTCAGAAGGATGTGTACTGACAGGTTTGGGGGTTTTGTTGCTTGGTTAGTTGGTGGTTTGTTTTTGGTTTTTTGTTTTTTTGTTTTTTTTTTAAAGAGTATTGAGACCATGCTACATGCTATACACATAGTGTGTATTTCTTTTGAATGATGCTGTAGTAAGTAGGAAGGCTCCCTTATCCACAGGAACCCTGGAATGAAGCCAGTTTTACTGGATTACAAGCTCTTGCTGGATTTTATTTTATTTATTTATTTTTCTCCCTTTTTTCTTTTTTCCCTTGTGGTTGGAGCATTTATAAAGTTTCCCTCTGAAAGTAAATGCCTGATTTTTCTTAACTGGAGAAGTGTCAAGTCTAATGTTATTATCATCATAGGAAAACCTGTGATTATAGAAGTGTTCAGTATCATTTGTGCTTAATAGTCTGCTTCTCTTAATGATTTCCTTTAAGAAAAAAAAATTGATAAAAAGAAAAAAGGTGCCTGCATGAGTATACGTAAGTTTCAAAGACAGAAATCAAACTACACTGTAATTTCTTTATATCTCCTATATTGCTGTGAATCCAGTTGTTATGTAGCTATCTCGTTAAAACTGTGCTTTTTGATAGAAATTTTAACATATGAAATATAATGTCAGAAGATAAAAGATGGGAAAAGCCTGAGATAAAGTTACTGTTGTTCTTGAGATTCTCTTTGTGCTTTTTGCCTGTTAAAGCAGGATTTTGGTACAGTGAGAGTGAGTAATGGACTTTTTTAGCATCTGTTATGCCTGTGCTTTTTCCTTACAGATGTCATGTAGAGTGTCGGTGTCTGTCTTTGATTGTATATATTCCTTAACTTGCATGCTTTATTTCAGTCTGGTGTCTAAAATAGTTGTTTAATCTTTGTATTTATTTAATCCTCCTTACTTACTCAGCAGAAATTTCATTGTTTGTATCGTTGCTCTTTTTATATGAAAGAGGAATGCAATCTGCAGCTGTTACAGAGCACTCTTGTATCTCATTGAATAATGCACATCTGTGAATGTAGGTGAGACTCACAGAGCTGATAACTCTCTTGACCAGTAATGATATCATGTATGAATGTTTTTATAGGAATACCTATCTATATAATGATTTAATTATATTTTTGGTCAAGGTCTGTCAGTCAAGTGATTTGCCACTCTAATGTCAAACATTTGAATACTAGTTCAGTACCTTCTAAGTAGGTAATGTCAAAGTAGCAGACTTGTAATCAAGCTGAGTTGAACAAATTAGCAAAATCAAAATGTCACTAACTCGCTCTGTCAAGGGACACTTACAATTCAGTTTAAAATAACAAAATTAGACTGCGCCAAATTTTATGGTATAGTCTTGAAACAACACATTGCATTTGTATGTGCTTTGATTCCTGGCTTTGAGTGTGTGTTTGTTTTGTTGGGGTGTGTTTTTGTTGGTTTTTTTGGGTGGTTTTGTGTTTTGGTTGGTTTTTTTTTTTTAAGGCAAACAATATCTGATGTTTATTAGGTTTTTTGCAGGACTTTTAACAGATTGATGGTAGTTTGATTGTTGCCTTTTCTAGGCCTGTGTTTTCACCCCAAGTTGCCAAGTGTACTGAGATGGGAAGTAATATAAAATAAATGTTTTTTTCATTTGTAATGGTCCTTGGCTCTCATATTTCAATGATGTATGAAACACTGTGGCCTTTGGTATAGCTGTAGCCTGAATTTAACAAAGTATTCAGGTGGGTGCTTTAAACCCGGTGTAGATGCCTGTATTCTGCAAAACCCTGAAATATGGTCTTAAGTTTGTTTTCAGTAGGATGTTACTCTGTTTGTGAGTTAACTTGTTCATATGCTGAATAGAGTTTGATGTAAAGACTGGAAGTATTTACAGTTGTAACAAATGGATATATGATTTCCAGTGGGCTGGTGCTGTACAGGTAAATAAAATGAAAATAAATTGAGAAAGAATAGTGCCTCAACTTCAATGAATGCAGTCTCTGTCGTAGTCAAAGTAACCAAAAGGAGCTCATTTGTTTTGTGAGAACTTGAGAAGCTACATCGATGGCAAAGTATTGCCACTGATAATGACAATTAAAAAGCCTTACATTGAGGCACCTACATCCGAGTCCTTCATTGGCTGAAATACAAATAGCACAGATATTTTAGTAAAACTGAATCTAAATTGATTTTTTGTTCATGAGTATCTTACACCTTTATTATATGTAATTATGGACTTTCTTCAGTAGTACATATAACTTGGATTAGGCTCTCTGCGATGATGTTGAGAGGGACGTTCATTTTGTGTGTAATGTTTTGCAGGTTGGAAGTAGTTCGTTCCTCGTGTGCTACAACAAAGGAAATAATCTTAGATGGTGTATATCGATTTTAAAGTTAAATATTTTGGATTGGGGTTTTTTTGAGTCAAGACATTTAATGCTTTCTTATTTTTTCCTAATCCTTCTTGCTAGGGCTGAGCAGTCAGAGAACGAAGGCTGTAAATTCTGTAGTCACAGCAGGATTTACTTGGCCCTAGCATAGGGTTCTAGGCCAAATGGCCAACAGAAGTTTAAAGCTAGCTGTATACCTCAAAGAATTTACATGTACAAAGGCATGCCACTTTTTTTTTAATGTATTTTTGAGGTATAAATTACTTTCTGGTTACGAGTTTGACATTTCAACCATATGATCCATGTCTTGGCCAAGTGCCAAAGTCACTCAGTCCAAGTTGAACAGAAAGAAGGAAGGAGGGAAATCATGCCTAAAGAACTCTGTGCTCTTATGTCCACCAAACCTGATGCTGATGGGTAGTTGCCTCCATGGGTTGGTGTTTTTCCCTGTATCAAGCTTGCATCTACTTAGCATCGCTTTTTGCTGAGCCCTGTGCACGGATGTAACTGATTGTGCTCAGCCTTTTGCAGTTAGATGTTAGATATCACTAAGTAGGACATGTCCAAGAGGCAGTACTCAGTCAGTACCTGCTGTTGAATCCAGCCACATAATGAGTCTTTTCCTTCATTAGTAGACACCTAAGCAGCTGTGAGTGAATGTATTGTTCAATACTGTTGGCATACAGAACAATTTTTGTGACTTTATAATTGTATTTGGGATTTTGCTTTGATATGACTAGGTTCATTTGTATAGAGCCACTTCATCAAGCAAACAAAACATGTTTGGCCATATGAACCTCAGTCTTTTATACGTAAATTTTTAAAACTAGGTCAGAGTTGGCCTTTAAGTAGTCCTTAGGTTGCCTTCTCCCAGTTAAGGAGTAACAACTTCAAGTGATTCCTGGCTCCTTGTATCTTTATAGAGATAAAATCCACAGTATGCACTGTTCTAAACACATCTGCTTTTGCTGAGGTGTTACAGTATGCCTTACCACCATTGATAACCCTAGGTATAATTGACTTCTGCCTTCTTTCTGCAGCAGTTGTTTGAATTAGCGATTTTTTACATATCCTCACTATTGATTTTTCACAGATGAAGTTCTGCAACAAAGAAAGTACTAAGTGCATGGCCAAATGGAAAGAACAGTGAACTAAAGGAAAAAGCATCTAGGTAGCAGGTCTGAATCTAGTAGTAGCTGCTGCTGATTTTTTTTTTTTTTTTTTTTTAAGGTTCTGATCAACAGAACCTCATTTTTGACCCATCTCTGCTGAGGAAAGCCAACAGAAGTCCTCATGATGCAAGAGTCAAGTAGTGATGACACTGAAACTAAAACTAGCGAAAAACTGACTGTCTTGCTATCAGCTAAAAACCGATTAGTGAGTTAAGTGAGCAAAATCGTCACTATTTCTGTTAACTCTTACAAACTGGCCAATCCATGTATCTTGCTGAACTTATTTTAAAAACATGTGGAGACAAATAGACTTGCCCAGAAAGGTTCAAGAAGGAAGTCAAGAAGACTACGTCAAATAAAACAGCTTCTCTGTTTGAGCTGCGTATAAAAGAATTCACCCTCACCCTTCTCATCAGGCATTTGCACAATTTACACATGCAAAATGGCCATACGAATTACTAAGCAAAATGACATGAAATACTGCATTTGGAGTAATTTTATTACTCTTTTTTTAAATGAAAACATTTTTCTACCTTAGGGGAAGACATTAGTTTCCCAGTTCCCAATGCTGGACATGCATGATCATGGACTCCCAGGAATCCATGAATGCCAGATTTCAAACCCTGTTCTCTGAAAGCAGAGCAGATAATCTGTTCTGCTGTTTTTCAGGAGAAGCATATGCACAGCACAAAAACCAGAACATTATATCATGGCCAGGGAAGCACTAAGTCTTCACTAACCATATGGCCCTCTGGGGACTTGACTGTTTTCCCTTTGATTATGTATACTACTTCGCTGTTCGCACACCATAAATTAACCTACCTTTTCTGAAAATGTTCCAACTATATTTGTTCCTAGATTGGAGAAGAATTCTGATAAGGAGATGTATTTTGTAATGCCTGCTTCCTTCCATGATTCTGAGCTTGTTGGCACTTCTTTAAAAGAAGGATCAAGTAGAAGCCCTCAGGCACATCCTGCCAAGCCTTTAATGCTACTGGCTGTCACAATCTGAAGAGCATACTGACATCCCTTTAAACTGGGCTGTGAAGAGGATCCCACACCTCCTTCCTCCCATTGCTAGTCATTCTCATATAGTGACATGCTTCCTCCTGGCAACAGTGGCTTCTGCTAGCATTAAAAATTTACCTGGGGCAGTTGCCCTGAATATCTGTGTTGTTTGAACATGACTTTTGTAGCTTCTTTTGCCTCATGACTCAAGAACCAAAGAGCATCTCTGTTCTCCTGAGAGAAAGCAAAAGGTACTTAGCCTGGTATTTAGCTTGAGTCCAAAGTCAGTCAGTATTTAGGTTCTTCTGTTGGGTATTTTTATTACTGAACCTTCTGTTGCATC
The DNA here is from genome assembly GCF_000708025.1 of Charadrius vociferus. Classification (NCBI taxonomy): domain Eukaryota; kingdom Metazoa; phylum Chordata; class Aves; order Charadriiformes; family Charadriidae; genus Charadrius; species Charadrius vociferus. Next base: position 1,307,676 of record NW_009649770.1, on the reverse strand, counting down.
TCTTGCATTCTTGAAGACTGTTGAGAGACTGTGACATTGCCAGTTTGCTTGCCTGCAAACAGAATGGGGTTGGGTACTGAGCCTACCTGCTGTAATGTCACTCTGGGTACCACAACTGTCTTTTCCTGTGAATAAAACACAGTGTAGGAGTCTGTGACCCAAAGCTGCAGCCTGGGCATGTCCGGGTGGCAAAAGGAGCCAAAGTCATTGAAGTTTACTCCACGCTGTGTATCAGTGGCATCCCGTAGTCTGGATCAGATGATACCTTGTCCCTCAGTTTCTGTATTGAGGCAGGTCTCTCACTTGGGTGAAAAATAAGTCTTTAACATCTGACTGTAGATTTCAGAATGGCCTGAATGAATCTGTAACTTTTAGATATGAAGCTCCACCAAAAAATGAAAGTGTTATTGGATATTTAGTCTTTGAATTGCCAGCCTTCCTTTATGACTGTCTCTCTTATTTGCTTTCCCTTAAGGCAGCACCTGAAACGAACTTGCCATTCTCGCTTGTCGCTCTGGGCCATTGGTGTCCCAAGCTCAGACACCCTGCAACATGAATGCCTCACCACTTCGTCTGGTTCCTGGGGTGCGCTGGAGCAGCAGGAAGCCATTTGGCTCAGCCAGCCTTTCCCGCTCTCCCTGCCATTCACCCACTTGCCAAACTTGTACGAGACAGCTGTCTTTTGAAATCTGCAGCCATGCACTGCATAGGCTGCCACATTTATCAGAGCTTATACAGCAATGTTGCATATCCAAAGAAAAATGAATGTTATTTTTAAAATGCTAATAGTTAGCAGGTATCCGTTCTCTAAAACACCACTCAGGGGAGTCCTTATCCCTTTTTCTTGACTCAGGCCATTCCTGTATTCAAGGTACATTTTTTCTCTTTCCAACCTTCCATCCTTTCCTGTTTGAGTTCCAAGAAGACATAAGTTAAGGTAGTGTTGATTGCTCATGCTCTGGGAAAACGTGTTGTATTTTAAAACTGAGGATAGTATTCTTCCCTGAACTGCCATTTGGATAGACCAACTTACCCTCCCCAAGTACTTTAATGAGATATGCATTGTTTGGTTTTTTGTTATTTTTTTTTTTAATGGGAGAAACAGTGAAGGAATAACCTCTGTGAAGGAATAACCTCTGTGGTGTAATTAGAGATACAGTTATACTTGCTGTAGTGACATTGGAAGGAGTAGTGTAAGTATTGCTTACCTAATAGGCAGCCCTTCTGGTGCTCTATTTTGTCTGTTTTACTTAAAGTCAATCTGAAAGTAAAACTGAGGTATTTTCCTACAAATATCCACAAATATCTACGTTTCCTACAAATATGAAGGCAAAACTTCAACTGAATTTCAGTGCCCTCAAGTTTAAATGTATATTTTTGCTTAGAAAGGGAGGGTTTGATACCTTTTTTTTCTATTAAAATAACTTAAAGCAGGGGTTTTTGTTGTGTTTTTTTTTTTTTTTAAAGGATTGGGTTTTGGGGAAGAATATAGGCTAACATCTTGTATTCAAAAAACCCTGATATTATAAGGGCCATGAGCTTTCTCATTAAGAATTAATTTATCACCTTTATTTTGTCAGTCACCACTCTGCGTCTAAGATTCTCTCATATAATTAAGTATCTGTGTGTATGTGAAGGTTTGTGCACATAGTTACTTTGTATGTGTAGTCACCTAATTCTGTTAGGCATAACTTTACATAGAAATGTTCAAGAGAATTTTCTTTATTCTTTCAGGAGCGTTACAATCAAATGTTCTCAAGTTAATATTTGTGTATCATGCAGGGCCAAAACTCAGTTCAAACAATGTCAGAAATCAAATTTAAAAAAAGGAAAAAAAAAAAAAAAAAAAAAAAAAAAGAAAACCATAAAACCAAAACAACCCACAAAGAAACCCAAAGTTTCGGGAAACTTGGGTTCTCTTTGTAGGCAGAAGGGTATTATTGTAGACACAACATAGACTCATTTTCAATCCTAAAAAAAGTTACTGTATGTGCTGAATGAAGATTGACTGGTATGGTAGTGTCTCTTTAAGGTTATTGTTAAGAGTCAGAATGTATGAAAATGATTCACCGGGGCTGCCGCTTGTCTCCAGGTTCCTATAACAGGGAGATGATCTCAATCTGCCTTCATGCTGTTAAAATGATGCATAAGCCTACCAGCATTCGCAAATGATGGAGTATTATTGCAGCCTCTTAAAAGTTGGGCACTGAGATAATTTGGCTGATGTTGGAGAAAGAATGTACCATAACCCCTGTGGCTCAACTTTCATTGAATAAATATGGCATGCCGCTGCTTTTTTTTCTCCTTGTGTATGGAAGAACAATTAACATGTCAAAAAAGAAGAATCACAGAATGTTCTGGCTCCTTCCTGTAAAAGTGCAATTCCACACTGAGCTGTGTTTTTGAAGTTATTGCGCAAGATTCGAGGTTTTATCTCCAAAACATCAGAGGTAGTCAGCCCTTTGCTTCTTACGCAAAGATATGTTACTGAAGCTGGAAGAACTAATGAATACCATATTACTTTAGCACCTATCATATGTTTTAAGAATAGGATATATTTTTATTGCTAGATGTAAACAGGATCTGCAATATGACAACAGCAGTAGAGTTGTGGAAAAAAACAAACAAACAAACAAACCAACCGAACCCACAGTGGGTTTTGTGTAGTGGTAGAATATGGCTGTGATCATAGTTGCCTTTTGGTTTAATTAAATCAAATAAAATAAGCTTCATCAGTTGTCCACAATAACTTGTTGTGGGGATTTGCTAATGAGCTAAAGATTTCCTTTCTTCTCTTTGGCTGTAGGACAGATTCTGTGAGAGATATTAAAACCTTTTTACGACTTGATTATAGATTTATGTATTTTCAGGCTCTTGACAGTTATGACCTTAACTGTTGGGTTTTTTTAAAGTAGGAAATTATGCTTTCTTTGTGTGTTTTCTCCTCCACTGCCCACCCCTCCTCTTGTTTGTTTTGTTAGCCCCTTATACCTTATTTTGGGGAGAACTTTGCTTATGCATCGAGCAGTATTAAAAAACTATGGTGAAATAATAACTATTTATAGTTTCTAGAGAAGTGTGATCTTTCTACTTAATAGTCTGAAACTTGCATGAGAGGAGCTGTGAAGAGGTGTTTCATTAGGTCTTTCTATTGAAAAACTTTAATTTTGGGGTGAAAGTTTATGCAAAAGTTATGCACTTCTGACAATGACATGGAAACTTAAATTCACTGTAACACAAAATCAATAGAAAGCAACTTTTATAATTTCTGATTCTCTAAGTGAGAGTGAACAGTGATTAGTTCTTAGGGTTGTTTGGATTTTTATTCTGTCTAAACCAAATACAGCTTGCTGATATAAAAATAGTGATTGGAAGCTAAGTGCTAATGGATGAGAAGCAAGCATAGTTTCATATTAGTATATGTTTGCAGAAGGTAAGTGAATTAGCTTGTTTTTTGTGATTACAGCTTCTTTAAAGCAATTTGCAAATAAATGGTTGTTTGCCCTATTTTGCAAAAAATAGGAAATTCGAAATCTTAGCATTTGCAAAAAGGGAATAGTAGGTCACAGGCTGCAGTTACTGAATATTTGTTGTATCTTTAAATAATCTGTACAAAATGCTAATGGATGTAATTTAGCAGAATATCAGTCTTACAAGACAGTATTTCAGATAGTATTAGTGTAACTTTGTACCATACTCTTTTCTTTGATAACACCTCTCTGTTTTGAAGCATACTTTATAAATCATTTAGGAGTTCAAAGACAGGGTTTTTTTTATGAAATACATTTTAAGATTCTTTTTACCATTATTTTTACCAGTGTTTAACAGGATGAAATACATTTTAAGATTCTTTTTACCAGTGTTTAACAGGAGAACCCTGAGAATCATAATTTCAGTAAATCAGAACATAAATTTTAACACTAACATGATGGCATCTATCTTGAGAAAGATCTGTTACTTCTTAAGGGCTTTCTTACTGGAGTGTAGCATATAGATGACTGCACATTGCCTTTGTTTGAGGCTGTTCATTGTGTCTTGCCACTGGTGAAGCTGAAGTGCTTAGTGCCATGAAAAGAGTGAGAGATGGGCATGCCCTTAGTTTATATTGTGCTGTCACTGAGAAAAAAAACCAAACAAAAACAACAAACCAAACCCAAGATAAATATGTGCCTTTGTACTGATAAGAAAGTGTACTATAACATGTACTCAATCTTTAACCTGACTGCGATGATGTACCTTGCTTATTAGGTCTTACTCTTTCTGTGGCCTGAGTGCATTCTGAAATCCAGTAGTTTTGCTTAAGATGAATTGGGTAATTCTCAATTCCTGTGGCAATACCATAACTTCCGTTTTGTGGGGAAGTATTTCCCATTGTACCACGTTTCAGTCAGAGGAAGAACATGAGATGATGTAATCATGCTGGATAAAGAATTACTACTTCTTTTAATAACGTCCCTTTCTGCACCACGTGCATGGTAAAACTCAGGTTCTCGAGTCTTCAAAATAAAAAATGTTTAGAGATACTGTGATCAAATGCTGTCGGTCCACTGTTGCATCAACTGCCCTGTATCCAGATGGCTATACTTTAAGACTGCGATACAGTGCTTCAGAACAGCTTCATGTTTCCCCTCTGTCCTGCTGTACTAGTTCTTCCTGCAGTTCATAGTGATCATGTACTTTATCTGCTTAGCAGTTTTTGACAGTCCTGGTCGGTTCATGCCACTCGTCCAAACTGTTCTTAAATTTAGCCTGAAAACTCCCCACCCCAGAGCTTCAAAGTGTGTTTTGCACGAGTCGAGGGTTTGCCTCTTAATTTCTAGATGAATGTAGATTCCTAAGAGCTTCCTCTAAAGTCTGATCACAAATTTCCGCTTCACTGGATTTCTTGACGTACTTTCCCACCCTTGATTGCTTGGAGGGTAAATCTTGCAGCAGCTGGCACTGATTGGTTTCTAAATATAGGGAAATCTTGCTGCAAGAACTTCTGAGACAGATCTGATAAAAGAAAAGGTGAGAAACTCCTCTCTGTTATCAGAAAGTGGTAGTTGAAGGTCAATTTTATGTGGGCCTCTGTAATTTATCTAGCTGCTACAACTTAGATGAAAGATTAAATTTACCCTTTTCTGTGTAGATCTCAAGTAATCAACCTTTGGGTGAGGAATTAGACCAGATTTGTAGAGTTAGTATTTATCTTTTCACCTTTGATTAAGGTGGACGGCTAAGTAGCAGAGTAATTCTGCTGTGATTCAAACAGTAAGACTAGGGATGACACAGTTCCGTTCTCCCTGTACGACCTTTCAGGGCTGCGTGTCACCTCGCACTCACACTTAGGGTAGATCCCTGTGTCAACTCTTCTCATTCTCCACAAAGCTTTAACTCTGCATGAGTCAGTAATTTCTAACTTTTTCCTCGGCGTGCTTTTTTCCCCTTAGTTGAAGTCACTGCCCTCACAGCAAACGTGTGTGGGGCTAACATCGCAGAAAAGTTTAGTTAAGTGTGAAGTCATTACCCCAACGTGATAATTTGCTAATCTGTTGTGGCAGGAGCAAATCTTCTGCGCTAGCCCCAGTGGCTATGTTACATCATGCAAAACATGCCCTTCATACTGTGGCTCCTTCTCCGCGTTTCAGAGGTCTTGTTTTGAAAGTGAGAGACACACCATTTATTCACAAAGAATAGATCAGAATTAGATTCAGATGGTTTATATATAGAAAACCGCAGCAATCAGGAGTTACTTTAGCCATGTCACAGCTTGGAAGCTTGATTACAATTATTCTGTACTTAACCATGAAACATCATCCCCTTAATTTTCTTTTATAATGGAAACATAAAAGTAAAATACATGAGTAAGTAAATATATGAGGACAGAAAAATATTCAAAAATAAGCCTATTGTGTTAGAACTAGAATCTTCTCATTCCTGCGCACAGGAACTGTGAAAGTAGTATTTCCTTCTGTTCCCTACTTTAAGGGATGCTTCGAACAGTTCATGTGCAGATTTTCAAACGCAGAGACTTTTGAATTAGGAGCTTTGAAGCGGCTTGCTATAATGGATCAGTGCAAAATAACCACTTTCTGGGAAATATAACTAAAAGCTTACTTTGAGGGTTTAGAATGTAATGTAGTCTGAATTGGTGCTCAGGACAGTTTTGGTATGTGTGGCCTTATGAAAGGTAGCCTCAATCAGACAGAGGTGTCAGCCCTCTGGAAGAGGACTAGGATGAGAACTAGAAGATGAGGATTATGGTAAGCAGCAAGGAGTTTGCCACTGTTATAAAAGCAGAAAACCCAGGCGCAAGGTTGGGTTTTGGCTTGAATGTTAAAGCTTGAAATTTGCTATTATTTGATTAGAAATGAGCTTCAAAAACTGTAATTGAGTTGAATAAAACAGATACCTGTTATCGATGTGTTGCAACTGAGGAAGAGTACAGCCAAGTTTAAAAAAAAGTATTAAATGTTTAGTGAGACTGTTGGAGAATATTTGAATATGATCCTTCACTAAATTGGTTCCTGGCTTTTTAATGTGATTTTCTTTTTGAAGGACAGAGCAGGCTGTCTCATATTTTAACTTAAATGTTAATTCTTGATTCTATTTTTTTCTTTATTGTTCAGTTACATACCTTTTAAAAGCATGTTATGCTTTCAGTCCCCGATGCAGTTTCATTTGTTGGAGAGTAAGGTACATTCTGTGTAAAAAGAAGTATAATACCCTCATAATTGGAGTAATAATTCAGACTAGGGGAGTAAGACTCATGGTGTTATCCAGGGTGTTTTCTGCCATAAATTTCTGTATTTGTAAATTCATATTTTTGTTTAGATAAATAAAAGACTTCTCGCCTTTGCAGGGAAAAGGAGGCAAAAGATGCGTCTGTGTCCATAAATACATGTATATGAAAGACTCAGATAAGCTAGTGATAAGCATTATGAATAAACTTCTAAGTAAAGCTTAAAATCACACTATCACGAGTGCTACCATTATTCCCTTCACATTGCCTTTTATCTTCTTGGTTTTGTCCTCTGCCAGAAATGTTTGATACCTAGTACCAGATCTTAATGATTTATTATTAGATGAAAGGTCTTTAATGTCAATGAGGTTTTACAGTCTGTCATGACTGCAGAAGGAATGCAACCATCTTGGATTTAGTCACAATTTTGATCTGTTTCCTGTTTTGTAAATTTCTCCTACAACAACATGCAGCCCTTTCTGTGTATTTTGTCACCCTCAGGAGCAAACGTTTCAGTGTTCCTTTTTCTGTTACGAAGATCACTGCCAGAAGCCTGATGCTCATGAGCAATCCTATTATGGCAAACCAGTATTCGCAGACACCGCAAGAAAACCGTTTACTAAAGACACAGATTTAAGTTTAAAGCTTGCAAAGGATTACTGCAAACAGCATAGAAAAATCATTTTTTTAAAATAATTACAAGTATCATAAAATTATCCCTTTAATGTGATTTAAATACGCCTTTGTCTGTAATAAGTATACATTTTATTTTGATGAGCTACTTGCAAATAAATTTACGAATGCTAGAAATGAAGACGCTTTTTTCAGTCGCTTTTGTCAATTGCAGGGTAATTGGCTGGTTCTTCAGAGGACTTGTGGGAAAAGCATCAGAGTACTGTCAGCATTTGACTATGCTTTTTTATTTCCTTACTGTAAAGTACCTGTAATTCAGCGTAAGTTGCAGGCTCTAACCACAAAGTTTATTTTATGCTAAAGAGCCTCTGAAAGCAAGGTCAAAATGCTGCTGTGTGGACTAGGTGGAAATGTCAGCTACAACCTGTGTAACAGCTGAAGAAGAGTGAAATGAAATGTATGCTAAATAGATCCTTTTATTGCCTATAGCATGCTCTTGTTGATAGAATGAATGCATTAATCAGTGAGACTGTACATATATGAACTAAAACGTATTTTTATTTTTACCAGCTGTTGTGCTGTTAGGTGAAAGGGATGGTTAACACAGCTAAAAAGAGAAAATTATTCATCTCATCTTGAAATCCAGATCTGCTCCTTGAAGCCAGACGGGCACCTACACAAAGTGTGAAGGTGTTAGGTGCCTGTGTACATGCAGTACAGCAAGAGCATTTTGGGTAAAGGTTACGAATCTGGACAGATACTCTTTTTTTGACTCTAAGCCATTGTGTCTGGTGGAGCCATGTGTGTGTTGAGCAGCAGTAGAAGTCCATAATAAGTGTCAGCATGATTTTTTGTCCCTACTTTTATCTGTTTAAGACAGACCATAAATGTTATTTCATTATTGTGTTCTGGGGTTGAATGTTCTGTTACAAATGCAAGTTGGAATACGCTGTGATATAGTGTACTCTGGAAGAATTTGAAATGGATGGATAAGCTTGGGTACTCAGAAATAATCTTTCTTCCATTCTGAGTTTGAGAAGAATACTGTTAAATAAGGCCTTCATTAGCTGTTAGCTAATTTGGGACAAAATACTGAACTTAATATTTAGTAAATGGAAATGAAGGTGTCTCATGCTGATTGATTTTTATTTCCCTCATACATTTAGCCCATTGCTCAAGCTGTGGCATTTTTGATACCAGCTAATTAGGTTCATTCTGTGTAGATGGACAGCCAAAGTGACTCAGCAGGGCAGAGTTAAATTACTTCTGTCCATCCTGCTATGCTTGTTAGCAAGTCATGAATATCCTGATACTGTTTTTTTTTTATTATTATTATTTGGCATGCTTCGGTATTTTCTTCAGAAAAATTGTGAATCATGGGCTAAGAATTAGCCTACAAGAAGGTTTTAGTAAAGTTGAAGGTGATAATCTTTTTCCTTGGAAATATCCTGTAACCTAGTGTTTTGCCTAAAATATTTTGATGTTCTAATACCTATGCTGATTCATTGAAGTATGGCAGCTGCATACAAAAACTCTCTGCAAACGTTTGCCATGTGAAGACCAGTAATATGATTAATTTGCCCTAGAATAAATTCTGTATTTTCTAACTTTTTAAAAAGATGGGCTGTTACAGAGTTGTGAACACTGGCAAATCTTTGAGAACTAGCATCCTTTAGAACCAGGAGAAGGTGCAAAGGCAGAAGATTACACAGGTCATTCTTGTCTATGTTAGCGACTCAGGGAAAAGAACAGGTTTTATTTGGGACACAGCTGAATAGATGCATCTCGGGGACAAAACAGGTACAATGTTTTTATATCGAGCATAAACATAGTTTGCACAGACAAACTGGTCTTACAAACCAAGCAGTGGAGGCCAGGCTGTTAACTTCTTTCTCATAAGAGGCTTCTGTCATTTGGCATTGTATTTTTCTTTAGCATTCATCCAAGATGCTTTCAACATCTTGGACATTAATTGTTGAATAAGCAGCAGCTGTTCCGAATGAATACCACTCTAACATATGAACACCACTTATATTTCCCATTTCTTCCTGGATCTTCATAGCTAACTAGTTACGCTGTTTGCTAAGCAGTCTTCTTGATTCTCCTGTGTATTATTTCAAATACCAGTTGGGTAAGGAAAGCTGTAATGGTGCCTCAGGTGTTTCTCTGTACGAAAATACAAGCTTGTTTGTGGGCCATGGTAGCAACAGTAGACTTCTGACTCTGAATTACTTGTTCAGTTTAAGTAGGCAGAGATGTGAGGTTACCTGGTGCTAAATGAACGAGCACTGGTCCTCAGCATACAGCTCCCTGTGAAAGATCCTATTCTGCTGATTGGTTTTTAGTATGCCAAAGAATTTTTCTTTTGAGTGGAAATTGTTCTGTTTTTTTTCAAGTATGACTCAATAGATTTCCAAAGCAGATGTGTGTAATACTCGCCCATAGACTCGTACAGGCCTATCTGTTAACCAGCATTTGCGTAATGTCTGTATGTTCAAGGCCTACTTGATGATCTTTTAAGATGATGAGGGGGTTTATTTTAAACTAAATGCAAAGCCACCTTAAACTATGAGCATGAAAAATTTAGTCAAACCAAAATGCCTGGTATGATAGGTTCTGCAGGCATAAAGCACGTTTACGTGGATGCTGGCTTTTGTTCACGGGGAGAAATTTCTTTTAAGACTCAACATTGTTGACTGAAAAAAAAACCAACCGTATTTTCAAGCAAAGTGTTTCAAAAATGTGATTTTTGAGAATTCCTTTCAGTGAAATGTTAACTATTTCCAGAGTGCTAACTTAAGGAAATCCTAACTTTAAGAATCCTCAGTGAAAGTATGTTTTTAAGCATCTCTAGCACACTGGTAGGTGCTGTGCGTGCACATCTGCTTTGGAACCCCCTGATTACATGAAACAGGCTGGTTTCCTACAAACTGCTCAACTAGTGGGTCTTAATATTATTAATCCTAGGATGTTAAACGTCTTGCTTATTCAGGGCTAGATCTTTCTCTTGTTTTTAAGGGGAAACTGGGAAGAGGAAGAGAGGTGCACACGGAGTTGCAATGCATGTAAAGATTTGGATAATATAATTGAACTGCAGATACAGAAATTGAAATGGCTGCTCTACCATGCGTATTTCAGTGGCTTGAAAATATTATCTTTAGTATATATTGAGCAGTGTATTTTGGAAATACTAGCAGAAAGATAACTGCAGTAATTGCATGTTTTTTCAGGTTATCTTTATCTTGACTACATAACCAACACTGAGTGGTTGGTTTTTTTTCTCCCGCAATTTTCTTTGTTCCAGCAGGATTGATGAAATATTATTCAGCCCAATTTCAATAGTTGTCTTCTGATAATTGCTTTGGTTGCTAAATACCTGACACGAACTTTTTGTTTCCCAAATGGATTAGATTATCTAAGCATTGGGTTCCCTCTGGGCATCGAATTTTTCAGCTGATTTCCATCTTGATTTTAAGGCTTTTGTAACAAAGAATAAACTTGGTTGAGATGAAAATGATTGGTATGACCAGAAGGATGTTTGAACCTTGGAGAGTTTCTTTGGTTTTATTTTTTTAAGCCTTTTTTTTTTCCTTCTTTTTTTTAACTTCATTCTTGGCTATATCAGAAATGTCTGTTAGCGTTAATGAAGGAGAAGTGAAGCTCTACTGCTTATCATATTAATACAGTTTTGGGTTTCCCAAGAGAGAATTTCTCATTTGTCTCAAGGTGATTTTTTGTGTTGTACTTAAGTTGTCTGAATGATAAATAGTGCCCTAGGTAAGTTGCAGGCTGTATATGTAACGAAAAGTAATATTGCATTTGAAAGTTTTCTGATAAAGTGGAATCCAATTTTGCATTGAAAAGCTAAGAAGATTTTTAACCACTTTTTTGCTGAAATGTCATCAGTTAGTCTGGGCTTATTAGGAAATGAGAAATTATTCATTTAAATCCTCAGTGGTTTTAAGACTGAAAAGATCATTTTATTAGAACTGCTTTTTTTTAAGTAAAGGTAGAAATTATCCTAATTTACCTTATTTTGTAAACATATATATAGCAATATCTGTTCATATAGCTATGTTTTATGTATATTTTTATGTACATAAAATGTACATATATACCTAGCAATATGTATGGTTTTCTATATATTTCTGCATTGTTTAGCATAAGGACAACTTCAGATTAATTTGGGTGCTAACTAGCATTAGTATAAAACTATTTCAGTCATCAACATGTTTTTAGGTAATTATGTTATTTTAGTTGGTTCCACGTTGTAACAAGATACAGGGAATGGAACTTTACTAGTACTTCTAGCTTAGTTTTACCTACAGCGCAGTTCATCTTCTGTGAGACCATGACATTCAATTCCATATGAAAACTATAACACATACATACAATTTTGCAATAGCTCTGAAGAAAGCTGCTCATGCCACCTGCGCTTAGTTGGATGGGAGGTTTAATAATTGGCTCATAAACTGAGAGTTCTGCGTATCAGCAAATGACAAAGTATTCTCTAGCAATCTGACAGCGTAAGAAACCATAGGGCAGGTTAAAAAGGACAAAATTGTTTCATGTGTGCAATATTTAAATATGTTTCCCACAGCTAACGCCTGCAAGAGAAGTAATATAGTAGCTGTTTTATGATGCTTAGCATTAGCAAAAGAGCTGGGATCAAAAATAACTTCTACTTTCTGTTGTTGTAATAGGGTGTGTATACTAAAAATGAATAAATGTGATGTATATGTTAAAAATACTTATTTTGAGCATGGACAAAAATCATCGTCTTACTGTATTCTTTATTACCCCTGTGTAATAAAAGCACTTATATATATCATTAACAATATAAAATATTTTAACATGTAACTACAGTTATTTTGCTAGGTTACTTTACTTACCAGTTGCTCTCTGCAACTGGCACAAATTTGTATTAAGTCTAATTTCTGAGTATGTTTAGAGCAGAAACATCTGATAAGGAAGATGTCTTACAGGATTGTTGAGTATAAAACCAGGTGGATTTTTTTCTTTATTGTATTTACAGAAAGTTTTGCTTATGGGATAACAAAGTGGTTGGCAGGAGCAGTGGTATGGTGGGGAGAACTGAGGTTGGGAAGGTCTTCAGTTCACTGGGAACCATTCAGTTTTGTACCCTGGCTGACTACCCCGGGACTGGATGAATTTCTTTTTTCTGCCAAACCCTGGAGGCTGATTTACAGCCCGTTGGGCCAATGGAAAGACTCCTGTGGGGCTCTGGATCAGGCCTGAGATCCTGCAGGGTGGTCAGTCAGAGGGGCAGGGCTGTGCTCAGACATCACCCGTGCTCAGGAGCAGTGGGGGCCTCTTGGCCTCCTGAGTCCTTCAATATCTCTCCATCTGTTTTGTTGTCTGGAGATAATTGTTTGTCTATTTTGTGGCCGGGAGGGGAGAAGCTGTTGGAGGGTGAGCATGCTAGTTGTTGGTTCTATATGGTACCTGTATGGAGCCACGGTAAACGGCAGCGCCTATTTCACAAATAATGGAAACAAATGAAATATGTCTTTAAAAATAATATTTTTTGATATATTTGAAAAATTAAAAGCAATACATTCCAACTAATATTTCAGAAAAGGTCAGAAGTTGTGTACATTATCTCTATCATGAACAAATATGATGTCTGCATCATATGGGGTTCTTTCAGAAGGATTTCTACCTGCTTAATCATTAACAAGGCTTTTTCCCTGACCTGAAAGAACATTCAGTTTTTCCTTCATGCTTCTCAGACTTATAAACTTTGTTGTTTTAAAGGAAAACACAACCAAACAACAAAATAACACAGAAGCCTGCTCTCAAACAAAATGAAGCAGCACACAGAAGGGTGTGAAGTCTGAAGTCAGACGGACAGTGTACTTGCATCAGGTAACCTTTCCCATTCTGTAGCTTGATTTGAAGTCTCTATTATGAAAATTTTAACATATACATACTTTAAAGCTTTGAAGCTGTGGAAACATCTTTTTAAATACCATGTTGTTCTTGACAGTTTATTTGGGAAAAAAAAAAGTTTTTAAATCCCTTTTTTGGATTTCATTGTAATTACTATTTAAACTACACGTTGTGTGAAGGTGAGGCAGTTTATATGCCTTCATTGGGCTGTTCATATTGTGCCATTTGCACACTGTCACTTTCACATTTAAAAACTTCCCATAAGGAGGCAAAATACTGTTTTTCTGCTGTTAGAAACCATTTGTACAAGGTGCCATAATGCACTTCCTGGGGAAAAAAAAAAATCAGTATTGTGTAGTCATTCCCCCCACATGCTTCCCTTTCTCCCCAAAAATGCTCATGACTCAGCCATAATTGTCCACATATCCCTGCTTTGGGATATATACCCACTGCATCCACACACAGCTTTGAGTTATCACCTCGTGGGGTTTGGTTGGTTGAAGGTAAAGGTGGAAAAGGGAAGGGTAAAGAGATGCAGGTGATTGATTTGGCGATGTGGGAGGAAAAAAGAAGATAAAAAAGGGAAATGACAGCTCCTACAGTTGGCGAGAGATGCGTACTTGCATGATAGCTTTCCCACCACATTGAGTAGGTTTAGGACCTCTTGAGTTAATCGGTGTTTTTTCCATGTCGTCTTTCACTCAAACAGCTTTGGTGTTTGTCTGTCTCCAAATGGGTCATTTACTTTTTCCACCTGCTGCTATCACCTCTTTTTTTTTTTAACTCTTTTGCCTGCAATTTCATTCCTACCTCACTCCTACATTTCATTCTTTATTGGTTTGCACCATTTTAGAGAAACTCAAAAGAAGTTTCTTATCTCAAACTCCAAATAGTCTGAGAAAGAATATTAGACACACATTATGTACCACTTTTCAAGGACATACTGTATGAGTGGCTCACGGTAATCTGTTCTAGAATGCTTAAGTTTTAAAGGGCACCAAGATTTTTATAGTTGATTTTGTTTCTATATATGTGCATTTATATTTCTGGCACATTTGATAAAGTACTATTACACAACTGCCTCTTGGCTCCGATGTTAGTCTTTGTACCGATGCGCTTTAATGCTTTGAGATGTGATTCTGAGGCAATCTTTAAGTGTATTAAAAGAAGGTTCCCCTTCTGCTACGCTAGTTACGTCATCTCCATCTTTGTATCCTTTACCTCTCAGACTCTTCATGTCTGACTCAGGTTTAAAACACTTGTCCTAATTTCTGAAACTTTTCTTCTAAACTGTATTTAAAACTTTATGGCTTTAGCATCTTCCTCTTTTCTTCTGTGCTTTGTTCCAGTCTTCATCTTATCTCTGACCCACTTAAGTGCCTGTGACTTTTTCCATGCTACTACTTATAAATGAAGCTGTTTACTACACTTTGTGCCCGAAATATCCCTGTCTTTTCAGATCTTTTTTCAGACAGCAAGAACCCTCTTCTGAGTTAGATTCTCCTATAGAGAACTTGCCACCAGTACAGCCTCCTGTCCTCACTAAAATCACCCTCGTGATTTCTAACAGCCCAGTTTGTGCTGAAACAGAACTCTTTCATGTTATATGCTTCTATAATACCAAAGAGAGTTATCATTTAGTAAAATTCATAGTGAAAATATATAGCGCTTTGGAACCATACCTTTTTTTTTCTTTTCTTGCAATCATGCTGCTAAAA
>NW_009649770.1:1273135-1292642 GCF_000708025.1 Charadrius vociferus | reverse complement strand
TTGTGAGTCTATTTTTGTCTTAATAAACAAACCCTGTATTTTAACAGTTTTATTTATTTATTTTTTTGGCTCTTAAAGGGAACAACTGTAGGGCAGGAACAAGAGGGGAATTTTTACACACCTGTTCTTGTCTTGTTAGTCCATTACTATGTTTTAGCCCATTGTCCCAGTGGGAAAGTGTGAAGTGTAAGTGCAGGCAACAGAGTTAAGCTGGAATGTCCTGCAGAGATTCACTATCACAAAGGGTAATACTGCTTTATCGATCCTTTCCATATCGTCTTCCACAGTTGTGTTAAGCCTGTAGCAAGTACAACCTTTATAAAACAAGATCAAGAGATATGCCTTACCATTTAAGTTGAATACTGGCTTTAAAATAGAATAAAAGGATATTTCTTAGGCATGACGTATTGTTGGCATTTTAGTAAATACATGGTAAAAAAATCCACAGAATGAAAGTTCATATTTATTGGAATAGTTATTTATTTTTCAGCCCTGCATCTGTGGATGCAAGTGATAGGGCCAATGTCACTTTATATAAAGCGTAAATTAAAAAAGAAAAGAAACAGTATTTTCAACTTTTACCAGACAACTTTTCCTAGAGAATTCAAATTCCCATTCCTCTCCATATTCTGTGATATATTACTTAGTCATTATTTTGTTATTTGTACTGCATGGGTGAAAAAAGGTTGTCTAAGATTTAACAAAAGACCATCAGACATCTTTTCATAAATACTTTTTGTGTTAATCCCACTTCTGTTATACACAATTCCATCACTGCAGGAGTTGCAAAAGATGCCTATAATTGTTTTTCAGTACTGCTTCCTCAGAGCATTAGTAACCCAGGCTTTCAAAAGAATGCTGAAGGGCTTTCAGTTTAGTAGTGCAGATCCTTGTTTCAAATGTTGGCCTGTACTTGCTGAGAAATACGTTAATATGATAGATTTTAATTTCTATTTTGAAAATCACCAGAAATCGAGTGCTGTAGATCTGACTGAACCCTGATAGCTGTTACTCTGTGCCCTACTGGACTGCACGTTATCTTGAGACAACTGAGGCAAAGCTGGGGTCAGAAAACAACCAATGAAATTGGAAGATTGTTCTGTTCAGGGGCTAGTAGTGGTGTTTTGTCGTGTCCTTTCCCCTACAGCCTAAGTGCCATAGAAGCAAAGGGCACTGTCCCTGCATGCAATGCACAGGCTTGGCTTTGCAGCTTTTGCTCCTGTGGTGCTTTGTAGGCCTTCATACCTCTGGAAGGAGCTCTGCTACAGCTTTGCTTTGACTGTTCAGCCAAGCCTAAGTGCCTTGTGCTAAACTTCAGTTTGTCTTAAACTTATTTCAGTGACTGACTTGAAGAGAACGCTCTTTAAAAACAAAACAAAACAAAAAACCAAAAAAACCACCAAAACCAACAGCAGCAGCATAAAGAAAAGAAAAAAACAAACAAACAAACAACCCCAAACAAAATCCCACTCTAAACAACCAAAAAACCCCACCAAACCCTTTATGGTAGATACCAACATGTCTTTATTTCTTCACTTTTTTTACTAAAATAATGTTACCACTTGTACTCTCAAACAAGTGTTATGTGACCTGTATTTTAAGGAAGTTACGGATTTTCAGTGTTGATGATGTGGAAGCAAGAATGCAGAGACTGCTGGGAAATAGAAGAGTTGCAAATAATGCTTTGATCAACTCAGTCAAGTCCTGTGTCTTGTGATTAAGTCTACCTGCCCCGTAGATGATTTGTCCAGGTGAGAAATTTGATGAATCGGGAAGAAGCCCCTAGTTAACTTTAGACAGGAGTAACAGGAAATATCTCTCAGGAAACAGTATCTCAAATAACCCCCTCCTACTGTGCTTTTCAAGATGGTTCAGTCTTAGACAGCTGTAAGTTGTTATGATGAATAACATAAATAAACTTTAAAATTCCTTGTATTCAATTTTATGTGTAATGAAAATAGAGAAGTACATCGATTGTAGTGCAGTGATCCACTGAATACATTGTCTACGTAGATTACTATTCACTAGCAAAGCAATAGGACTGCAGACGGGTAATTGACTGTCATTGAAGTCAGATTTAACACCATATTCTGTTCCTTTTGTTTCATATGGTGTAGGTATATTGTTAGAAAAAATAGTCAAGATGAAATGAGTTGTTATAAAAATGAATTTTGAGGGCAAAACCCAGGTGATCATAATTTTTCCATTATTTTGGCAGTGAGTAGATTAAAAAAGGTCTCTGGTATGCACATGCAACATGAATGCAGTTCGCAGAGCTTAGAACATACATTGTATGCAATGAAGTATCTGACAAGTAAGAGCAGAATTCTTTCTTTAAGTAATTTTAACACAATCTTGAATCAACTTAGGGAAGTGCTTCATTGTTTTGAAGCTTCCAATTCTCTAGTGCTGATGACATAGTCATTAAATCAGTACTGAACTATATAGCTGATTCTTATTCTTGTATAGTGTGAAAATAGTAATGTTTAAAATATTTTAGTTCTGTGTTTAAGTAAAGAAAATATGTCCCTTAGTAAAGCTCTTGTTTATGATCTAGATTGCAGGTCTGATAAATTCTAGTATAATTAATTAAAGTCTGTGGATGAAACCAGGCCTGGAAGGGTGAACTGGAGAGATATTGGCTTAAAATGCAACGTGTAGTTGGCAGATAAATTCTTGCTAATTTAGATAGTTGAAACTTTTTAGAGGATGGTTTATAGCAAAAATCAAAATCTGCTTATAAACATGCTACTAGTAAGTATGGCTACTTATGTGAAAATTGTTTCTGCGAATGTACTCCTTTTTTACCAGTGTTTATAAATGATGAATGTGTTATCTCTTTCTGAGTTTGTTTATCTCCCTGTCAAATGTAATCAAGAATATTTACAGAGTGGAAAAAAAGGTGATAGGATGTTTGCGTTGGTAAATTGCCACTGGAATAATTGTTGCCTTTGCTACAGATATATTGAAAAGTTATGGGTAATCCAGTTAATAGGACTGCGCCTTTAAAGTAAAAATAAATAAGTGAAAAACCCACATGCTTTTCAAAGTTACTAAACTATGTTGAGACTTTGGTTAAAAAAGATTATGTGGTAATTTTAACAAAAATCATTAAATTGATGTCGCTGCATTAAAAACAATCATATGATGCAGCATAGTCACAATATAACAGTGCAGTTGCTCAAAAACAGGAATTCAGGTTTTAGGGGGAAAAAAATTACTGTGTTATTATGTATGCATTTGGTAATGCACAGTAATGTGCAGTACTTCTTGATCTCTTGGAAGCTTTGTACCAAGCCATTAGGTTTTTATAGTGTTAGAGGAGAGCCACACAGAAGAGCAATTTTACTAATCCATGGCTGGAAATTATTCCACCTTAAAGTACTTGGTGTATTCTACACGTGTGTGTAGAATATGCTGCACATCTTATGTGCTTCAGTTGCCCCTGACAGTAGGAATTTCACCATCCTGTTCCTGGGCATGTTGTTTCCCAGAGGCTCGTCCCCATCTCTTCCCAGATTTATAATGGAGATGCTGTGGTGAAAGATGTCACTTGCAAATGGGCAGATACTGGTGCCAGTCCATTAATCTGTGCTTGTAACCTTCTCTGTCCTGAAAAAAAACCTTTCCACATGAGCATCACTGGAAGAGATGAATAATTCCAGGAGACAGAAGGCACCAAATGTCCTACAAGTTAAGCACTTCCCTACAGCAGTTGTTCCATAGCCCCCAACAGTGCTTCAACAGTGTATTTAAAAAGTGGTGTGGTTTACACAGACCTGTGTTTAGGATTTGGGGCTTTTTTTAAATGAATACTTATAACATTGAAAAGTGTTAATGATTATCTGATAAATTGAGAGCTGGTAATCACTGGATAAATGTTATACTTGTGTTTGAGAAGCGTTCCCAATAATTATTCAGTTCTGATATTCTGCCTAATTCCAGTTTGCCTTTTTTCCATCTGAATCATCTATAGCTAGCACAAGGTACATCCTTCTGAGACATTCCAGTCTATTGTGTAAGTATTACGCTTTCACGTATGAAAGGCATAGATATAGTAATAATCCTTTAAATTTGTGTAAAGAATGTTCTATAGTCATGATACATTGAAAGAATGTTTTGAGTTTTCTGATGGGGTGGCTCTGAGAGGTATGCGTATCTGTTTGTATGTCAAGGATTGCAAAATATATGTAGGGTAAAAGAAATGAGGCATGTGTACGCTTAGAGCTTATCCTGACCCGGAGTCAAACTGCTTTCGGGAGCTGGAGGGGAAAAAAAAAGTTCTGTATTATCATTTTTGCACAGCTTTATTATTAGGTTCCGTTAGGGACTGGAAATGTGGAAACGTTACGGAATAGAGGCTGTCAATCTGAACAAAACCTAGGAGTAGTGGAAATCTCATTAGCCTGTCTATCAGGTGAGATCTAAAACTGAGGTCTTGACCACTTGTGGTCATTAAAGAACTCACTCGCTGTTCACAGACGTAAAGGTGTTAAATGCAGTGTCTTGGATAAATTCCAACTTGTGAAATTAGATTTGGTCTAAATTCCCTACCAGTTTAATTTTTTTCTTCTTGTTCTTAACTACAGGATAATAAAGCTTTGAGTCATTAAACAGCTGCTGTCTTGTATCCTAAGCATGTCTGCTTTTCATTGATAGGAAAGTTTTATAACGGTGTGTGTTAAACCTTAATGAAATAATACAGAAAAAAAGTTATAAGCAATCTTAAGTGGAAACTACAGTGGTAGAGCTTTAACATGCAACAATTTGCTCACGTATTGCCAAAAATATATATGCTGTGTTTATTACTGATTCTTAATTTTTAAGCCAAACCCCACAGGTTAGTAGCAAGCCATCTTAACGCTGTGGGAGGATTGATGCAGAACCAGTCTGTGGCACATAATGCGATGTTAAACTCAAAACATACTCTTCAGGCTCATAATCTGTAAAAATGTATAATGGAAAGATCCACGTAACTCTAGAATACATCCATTTTTGATCCATCAGGTTCACTTCCATATCCTGCTTTGCTCTCTAGGTCTGCCTGCGGGCCTGAGCTGTTGGCGGCTAGAGCCATGTGCAGCTTGTAACCATCTATACTACCGGCTCAGGGGTCCCTGTATAAATTTGGGTATCTCTAGAGATTAAAGACGTATTTGTTCATATACGTATTTGTCTCCACATACTAACAATAATTTGTTCTCTCTGCCAAATTTCCTTCTGTGTGTTCATTCTCATTTAGCTTGCCATGGGCTCAGGGACCCAGCAATACCTAACCAAGACATGGAGGGCACGTAGGCATTCTCCCTGGGAAGGGGAATGAACGTGTAGCAGCAGGCTGTGCTGTCTTCCAGTAGCCTCACAGGTTACAGTAGCATTGAAGAATCTTCCCAGGCCTCAGAATAAGGCAGTTGTAAATTGTTTTTCCCTCCTTTCAACTCCTTGGCTGATGCCAGTTAACTGTATGTGGAAAATACTAACTCTGAGTGCAATCTGCACTCACTCATTCACATTTCATCAAATATCTAAGGAATTCACCAGCTTTCGTTTTGTAAGTGTTCTCTTCGCATATTGATAACACTGTCTTATTGAAGACACGGAGATTTATCCTCTCATCTGCCAGGGACTAGGTGAATAAGATTACCTCGATTTCAGCTTATTGTTTGTTTCTCTACCTCAGATAAGTTAAATGTATATTTATAAATGTATGTATACAACCAAAGGAAAGAGCTATCTCATTTCCAGTATTTAGAAATGTACCAGACCCATGTGTTTAAGCATCTCCTTGCATTTCATATCCACAGTTAGTGTTTCAGACCTGGGCACGTTATCAGGTTATTGCAGAGCAAGTCAGGCTGTTTCCCAAGTCATCTGTTCTGTGTTGACTGACTAATCGTCTTAGACTACATCAAATGCTGTTGTTGCTTATGGGCAAACTACCTTATATCTTCATGTAGTACAAGTCATCACACAGTCATATTGGACTGTTGATGTAACATGTTTACACCAGAATTTACCTTCCTTAGTTTGAGTGTCCCTTTCTATTAGTTATATGAGATGTTTATCCTTTATTTTTTCCTGTTATCTTGTTTTTAAACAAAAAAAGGCATATCCTCATTTTTTTTATACACTGCTTATTTCCTACATCCATCTAAGTACTCTTTAGACTAGTTCTTGCCGCTACATTATACATACTCACTTGTCATTCAGTGCAGCACTTATAACATTTCAGTAGAAATGACATCTCTAAGTCCTTTCCTCGAAGACTTAATTCTGGAACATTAGTGTGTGCTTTGAAATCCAGTGAGAATACTCTATAGAACCAGGAAGAAAACACATACATAAGTAAAAAATTATGTATGAGTATTTGTTGTTAATAGTAGTCATTTCTCAATACTCATAGGAGTCTAAACTGTTGTTTCTCGCGTTTACAAAATTTGATGTGTTTCCTTCTTAATCTTTCTTCTTTAATCTTAAAAGCTGTGGTTACAAGCATACATCATATAGAACATCTAGTTTCTTCAGTGTGGTGGTGTTCTCCCCATCTCTTCACGCTTTGATAACATGGTAAAGCAGATGAAAACCAAGTCCATATTATGAGGAGAGCTATAAAATGTGATATTTATTTATTTTATGAAGTTAAGTTCATTTGTAGTTACCCAACTACTACATTTACACAGTGGAACAAGTCTTCACGTTGATGATGTATAGTTGATAAAACTATGCATATTTTATGTATTCCACTGATCAAGGTAGTACTGGGTCTTTATGTTGTGAATGATGAGGTGTGCCACCTAAGGCAAGAATTATGTGTCAGCAGAGTGTTGTCTGAGTTGAAGTGTTTGCAGGGTCAGCACTTACATATGCTTCTCTTAGTCTTACTGGGGCAGATAACAGTATGAGAACAACTTACTCAACTCCTAAAGGATTTTCAAGTCCTACCACAGAATGCAAAAAAGTCGTCTCTATTTCAGTACTTAGCTTTTTGGCGGTATCTCAAATATTTGCCCAATATGCATAAGTAATTTGGCACATGACTTAATCCTTTGTCTCAGTAATGCATTGTCGAGTAATACCTAACTCGTGTTGATATACTTCAGTAGAATGCTAACCAGTTTCTTTAGAAGGAAAGCCACATGGAATAAGAGCCTTATTTCCTTTTTTGAGTTTGTGCATGTCTCACCAGTTTAGTTCAAGCATTTTACAGGTAATGGGAATGAAACAGAAAAGAATCTGACGAATGTTTTTTTTTATTAATATTATTGCAAATGGAGTGAATTCTGTAAAGGATTTGCATGCTTTTATATGGATGCCAGCTTTCTTTATTCTTTCTGCATTGCAGTTTGAGTTATCTTTTAATTTTTACTTTTAGTTTAATGTTTCAAACAAATGGGAGAATGAAGTGGTTGGGGGGTTGGGGATGGAAAGAAAAAGGTTTAGTGGGTTCTTTTTTTCTTGGCATGGGTGAACATGCCTGTCTTGACAGGTCCTGAGCTGATTCAGTACTAAAAATGAGAAGTAATTACTGTACTTTCATTATACAGCCACCTGGATACTTGGTATGCATCTCAAAGATGTAGAGAAAAACTAGGGAAACCATCAGTGAAGTCCCCCTAAATGCAGTGAGAATTTTACTTTTCTGAGGGGTCAAAAATATGTCCCTGATCCTCTGCCCAGTTAAGAATTAATCATGATGGATCTCCGAGGAGAATTTCAGTCTCCTCTCATAGGATCAACTCAGACAGTATGCCCATATTTTGTTGGATTTAAAACTGATCTGTTGTTCAAAAAGAATATTTTCTTAGTCATTCCCTTTCCTAGTTGATAAGCAAAAGAGCAAATATAATGTAAGAATTGGGAAGCTGTAGGATATTTAAATCAGTGAAAATTTGTCTTGTTCAGACATCTGTTTGTTCATGACAGCTACTACTGTGGCTGTGCTGGGTTTCAGTCCGTAACTCAAATAGCTTAAAAATTCCTAAAGGAGGTTTGGTTCTGTGCTTCTAGGAACTGTTGTGTTTCCGCTGATGAAAATCATGTTGTCTACAGCCAGACAAATGAAAATGCTTACACATAACTTTTCAGGTATTCTGTTGGACACTAGACTCTTTTTTAGTATATTATTGATTGATTGATTTTTAATAACTGTCTCCTGATAGATTTTTGTCCAATTATCTGTTACAAGAAGGATTTTTTCATTTAAAATTCCAAACTATATCCAGGGTTTCTTTGTTTAGCAAAACAATCTTCTTTAAGCTGCAGTCTATCTAATCTACCAGCTGCAAGTTGAAAACACATTGCTTTCCCTAAATTTATGAATAAAATCCTGCTGTAGAGAGATTTCACGTATGAATTGCCAGCACCTGTAAAAGCAGGGAGATATGTTGGATGTTTAAAGTAAGCTGGGATTAAAGTCAAAATGCCCTCCAAAACATAAGTCTTCACTATTTTTTTGTCAGGTGAATGTATGAAGATGATAAATGGCAGTGTTATATTATGTGAATAATATTTCCTGTATTTCTGATGCAAAATGATGGAAAGACAATTTTATTAATTTTAATAAATTTAAGTTAATATCCAGTTCAGGAAATAATTGACCGCATGCTTAAGACTGTGAATAGTTCTCCTAGCTTCATTGGGACTATTAATTGATTTAAATTTCAAGAAATATGTAATTGTTTACATGGTAGCATCCCTAGGCAGAAAAAAAAAAAAGGCAATAAATTGTCACTTTAAAATGATGTAGCTACTGAATAGCTAAACAAATTTGTGAAAAAAATCTAGGAACAAACTCATTAAGAGAAGAAAAGTGAGACTAGAGTGTATTCACATGAGTGCGTAGCAGGTGAAATTGGTGGGCTAGAAAACAAAGTAGAAAAGAAGCTTTCTAGGCACCAGGAAAAGTGGATCCTCTGAATCACACCTGTGAAATTACATTCTCCTGCCTTTAATCCTGGTCTGAGTGACCAGATACTGTGTGGTGATGCTTCCTCGTTTCTTCCTCGTTGGGATTTAGAGCACATCTCACTTACGTGAGATGTTATGACATCTACTCTTTAAATACATCAAGTATTAAAGGAAAAATATTAGGATGTAACTTTTGAGATTGTTCTTTAATCTTGTTTTGAGTGAGGAATATATTGGTTATAAACAGCTTGGAAGAATTTTTCCATAAGTCTTCAAGGTGGGAATTGATTACTTGGTAAGCTTGAATCTCTGGGAATTTGGCTTCTAATTTACCTTGATTGCAGTCATTCTCTTGTATTAGTGTGCACATTCCAGTTGCATGTGTCACATCCAGTTGGTGGTCTGTGTTGTGTCCCTGATTCTACTCATGGAGCGTGTCCCTGCTCATGGTTCTGCTGTATGACAGATTCAACATAATTGGTATTCAGTGGTTAGGCAGACCTGCAGTTAAACGTGTAAGAAAATGGAAGTGTCTATTGTCTATGAACAGGTAATCTCATTAGGTTAATCATACTCTGTGCTGCTGATGTTTGTTGATACTGTTGCAATGCCTGCATTACTTTGAGTTGCATACTTTGCTGTCAATGTGTATTCCATGTTAGCAATTTCTGGTCTTACTGTGCTCTTTGTAAAAAGTATCAGGCAGCACAGGCAGAATAACTCTAAACTCAGACCTTCATTTCTATTAGTTAAATCCCTAACTGTTTGGTCTTGGTTGCCCTTTATAGGAGATCATACTGAGTATACTGCTGAAGCTTGGTGTCGAAGACTTTGACTGTAGAACTGTGCAGTCTCAAATTTACTGAAATGAAGACATCTCGTAGTTTTTTTCCGTGCGGAAAAGTTCTCATTGAGGCAGTGATACCAAATTTCAAGTAACTGAAGTGACCACAAGGTTTGGCTAGATCTCCCACCAACAAGTTCTTATGTATGCATACAGTGAATTACAAAGGTGTTGCTTTATTTCAATTTGAGGAATAGTGGGAACTGAAGGATAAAGGTTATGTCTTGGCTTTGCAATAACATGTGCTGCTAGGATGCCTGTTGTTCCTGGGTTAGTCACATTCAATCCTTTGAATGATTTGGGAAATAGGGCTCAAAGATTAGATTATCTGAAATAACGCGTCAGCATCAGAGTCTGTTCATTTCTTGATTGCACCAATTAGACATGGATACAGCAGGCCGACAGAATGATTTTAGCACAGAGTGGCAATAATGATAGATTAATTTTAAACATATGAAATTATCATTAAAATCTAGGAATTTCGTTGTGCTCGTAATCAGTGTTTTCTCATCAAACCCCAAAATGGAAATTATATGGGATAGGGTGTTGGCGTCATCCTTGGTTGCCAGCCTGTAGGACAGTAGCTAAGTTTGTGGGCTGTGAATGGATGGACCGAGAAGAGTTTGCACAGGGTTGAGTTGCAAAACCTCACCTCGCGGGCCGTGTGTGGCATTAAGGGTGACTGCAGAGCATCAGCATCCCCCTCTCCCTGCTTTTCTTCCTGGTTACTAGAGCTTTCCTGCTTCCCTGTCTCTTGCCTCCTTGCTACCCTCTTCAGGATTCTGCCTCTCTTCTTTAATAATAGCAAAGAGTATACGTGGGTGCTCTCCACAGCGAACTGCAATATTTTTCCCCAAGTTTGTGATGCTTTTTGACCATGTCCTAAAATGGTGGCACTCTTCCATTTGGTGAGTAATTACTGTATGTTATGTTTGGTTAAAAAAGTATGGGTGGGCAGCAGAAGGGATGGCTGTATTTTTACATCTTCCTGGGTGCTGGACACTAAGAGGGAGGAGATGTGGCTCTGCAGCACCCTCCAGAGGAGTGGGTGCCTTTTTCCTTCGGTGAAACTGAGCACGCCTGCGTAACAGGAGCTTGTAGATCAGAGGGTAAAGGAGGTGTATATCTATTTTCTGTATTCAAAAAACCTTACCCTGTTCCTTGTCATAATACACAGTCTTTCTAGTGTGCTCACAGAAGCTGCACAAAGGGCTATTTCAGAGTGCAAAGCAACTTCTGTTTGGCTCTTGGGAACTTGGGTGCATGTCTTCTAGCTGAAGACAATCAGTCAGCACATACGCTTTCTGCTCATCTATTTGCCTTAGAGATGCCTGATTTTTTTTTTTTTCCTCCTTTTTTTGTTTGTTTGTTCCTATTGCTTACCTGCTCTCAAAGGTAGTTCATAAGCTCCCGGACAAACTAAACATACACACAAACTGCCGCCTTTGCTGGCATGATGGTCAAATAGCTGTTGTAGTTGGTTAGATAGGTTGCAGTCACTGAAGGTTTCCCTCGCACACTCCGAACGGGTCGTGTTCATTCAGGTTTGATGCAGGAGCCTGATTTACCTTCAACCTTATGTAGACACACTTGGAATTAAAGAGCTTAGATTGAATAATGAGGGATACCCACCTACAAAGGAGTGTCAGTGGTTACACAGTCTGGGAGGTGGTAGCTGAGCCTCGCCTGTTTGTCAGTTGCTGTCAGGGGTCTATCTGAAGTTATGTAGATTTACCTTTAAATTTCTGTCTATAAACTAGCTAATGCTTGTAATAAAGCTTGTGGAAGGAGGCATGCTGGCAGAACAATTCACTTCATGATTTTTCTCTTTTACTGCAGGTTTTTTATACTATTCTACCTTATGATGATTTGGACAAAACCCCTTATATAAACAAGGTGGATAGAAAATATAAATTGTAAAGATAAATTTACTTTCCCTTCTCTTGGGGAGTATGTACAAGCAGATACTGAATATTTGGCATTTAGCCTAATGTTGAAAAAGGCCTCAGAACATGTCAGAAAATATTTAATAGATGACTGCTGATGACCAGCTGCCAGTCAAATGTACAAAACCGAACCAAGCAGGCAGAAAAACAAGAGACTCAGTAGTTGTATCTACATCTTCTTAGATTATATTAGGCCAAATACTAAACGGGAGGAGGAAAAAAGGGTGGAATGGAACTTTAAAACTAACAATTACTTATTTTAGGCAGTTCCCTAATTGTTTCCTGTATGTGTCTGGGTTGTGCAGCAGAAATGAAATCCTGGTTCAGAACAGGAAGTTAGAATATAAAGTTGGTTTTATTTTAACTGGAGTTTTGATGCCTGTGGAATGAAAATAAGTCTGAAGGGTTTCTGTGATTTGTGGGCGGGGAGGAGAGGGATTTTCCAACAGTAAGTTTTTCAATACTTATGTAAGGACTAAATAAGTTATGGGGAAAAAAAAAAAAAATCAGTGTTTTGAAAAATAATGGAATCTGCTGTTAAATTGCTGCTCTACAATGGTTTACTTTTGAAAATAAGATAGTTTTCCATATTTAAAAATTGTAGGGAAGCATCTTTGAAAGCATGTAAGTTTCTATTTTAAAAATAATAGCTTTGGATTGTCCCAGAAGTAATTCTTGTGTTTATTTCTGCTTCTGCTCTCCAAACTGTGGCATACCTCCTTAAGGATTTGTACGGACTGTATTTGTCTTCAGAAGTTTAATATTATAAGATAAAATACAAGGTCAATAAGCATAGATTGGACAGTGGTCTCAGGACTAACTTGGCATAATACAGGAAGTCTTAAATGGTAAATAATTCTGTTAATTTGTGGTCTTTACGACGTGTAGCACCTCTTACAAGGTTTCACAACAAAACTTGTTTTGGCTACACTGGTAATTCAGAAGGAAAGAGAATAATGATCTGAAGCTTCTGAAAGGTTTGCAAGGGCTATTGTAGCTTTGTGGTTTCTGTCAGATGCGGCATTATTTTTAGGTTATTTTCATGAGAAGTTGAGGGGTTTTGTTGGTTTGTTCTTCACTGTGTATTTTTGTGTGTGTGTAAATGTTGGTGCATCATTTATATATACCTGTAATACCTGGGTGGTCCCTGTTTTATTCTCCTTTCCTGCTAATTTCTACTGACTCTTATGTTTAAATATTGAGTAAATTTCAAGTGTTGCTGGATCAGAGTTTTTGAGACACATCAATTATTTTGTGATTAGAAAGTCAGTTATAGCTGATGCTTTGCTGGCAGGCCTGTTGGGCTTTGTGTCTTTTCATTGCTACTGTGCTTGTGAAATAGAACCAAATGTTCGGTAACTTGTAATTTATTTTTCTCCTCTATGTTAAACAAGTGTTGCTGTTGCCTTTTAAGGGAGGGTGGCATATAGGAGGCACAGTGGAAAAAGATGGAAGGAGTCAGTGGTCAGGAAAAGGATGCTCATCAATTGGTAGCGGATGTCATAGGGAAGATACCTTAGACAAAGAGCGGTGAACTACTCCAAAAAGGCTTCAAAGTGCCAGGCACTGGAAACTGTAAGCTCTCTATATGCTTACAATGAGGTGCATAAAACATAAAGCAATCTTACTTTGTATCGTCACTGTTTTACAAACTACTTTGTCATACCCACCCTGAGCTCTGAGAGAAAGCTTGTGGTCCCAGCTGTCTCATTGATCATATGCCACTAGTCATTGCAGCACACACAATTGAATTGCTTTTCCCTCAGGGAAACAATGTCTCCAGGTGTGCTAATAATAAAATTAATAGCTTAGAGAAACTGCTTGCCACAGCAGCTGTGGCTCTACAATGAGAGGATCGATTCCAGTGTTTAACTGTCCTAATTCCATAGTGGATACCCGACTCAGCCACCGCTGAGATACGTTCAGTCTCACAGTTAATCAATACGTCCCTGATTTAAAACAAAGAACCAAGATTTGGGATTAGAAGTCTTTCTGAATAAAAGGATGTAGGTTAAAACTGTCAACACCCTTCGACTATTATCTTAACATAAAAGTTAGGAGTGGTTTAGCTAGTGCCTCCACAGGAAGTAACCGTGATACTACTGAATAAAGCCTACTCATTTTGTGAAACGTTGGCATGTAAATATTAGAATGTGAAATGGCACTTAAATCGCCTTGAGTTGGCATTTTGTAGAGCTTCATGAATTTTGAATGTAATTGATAATACTACTTTAGTGTGGATAATGTATGGAGTCATACACCGTAGTTATTACTCTGTCACATAGCGCTGCTGTCAGTAGCCACAGATGTGACTGCCAGCGATGTGTCTTGAGGGGCACACATGCTTTTCGTATTGGATTTTGAGGAGATCTCAATTCTGAATGCTTCTAAATGTCAAGGTTTGGCCTGCATATGAAAGAAAATACGCATTCTTATAAGCTGATCATGGGAAGCAAAAGAGCATTGCACATTACTGGGTGGGACAAGTGGCTGAAATTTCAGTGACAGCTTCTTAGTTGCAAGAGGAATGAGAAATTTGTTAAAAATCACAGCTTGTTTGCCGAAGCTTCTTTTTTAAACCTATAATTTGGCCTAATGACAGCCATTATTGTTACTTGTCTTGCTTATATCCTTAGATGATTACAACTCCAGCGCAGCTACCTACCACAACGTAGTACAGTAAGCGAGGGAGGCAGCTGGAAGAGGTCTGAGACACTTCTGTCAGCCATTAAGCATGGCAGTTCCCTGCAGAGGGGAAAAAAAAATCTCCTTTCCTCTCCCTCAGATTTCAGGGAAAGGAATTGAAGTCAGCTCTCCTGATTGCATTCAATACCTCCAGAGGAGTGTGGCTTCATTTGGTTCTTTAGAGTTTAAGAAATCTACAGATAACCATTAAAAGAAGTTTGAGAGTGCCACCCTAATCTGGTGGAAGGCCTTGTAGGTAATGGGCAATTAGAGATGGTACGAGACCTGAGAAAAATAAAGGCCTTAGGGAAGGAAAGGCTTCTAAACAGGTGTGAATATTAAAATGCTGTTTCTAACCTGGAAAAGATTGAGGGATGTGATATGAAACATGTAGAGGTATTTCTGTTACTTTCTTCGCATCATTTGGTGGAGAGGGTGGGGAAAAAAACTCTGCTGTATCAAATTGTGACTGAGCTCTGAGCTAACCATGGCGTCATCTCACCGCTGCTCTCATCCCTCAGCTGCCGGGCTTGGCAGTAATGTGACTTGACAGGGAAAGATGAGAGAAATGAGAAAATCCCTTACGAAAGTATGTTTAAAAGAGGGCTTCAGCCACCTCTTGTTTATATCAGCAGGTAAAACATGGCTTGTGTGGATGGGAAGCGTCAGCACTGAATGAGGTGCTGGTGGGATCTGCAGGCCTGCGAGGTGCACACTGCGCGTTGTCTCAGACCTGGTGCTTTTTGTCTCAAGACTTCGGCCCTTTTTGTTTGAATCAGTTGTTATGACAGATGTGGGAGAGGCCTGTGCTTCTATTTTTATTGTTGTGTTTCAGTGATTTTGCTTCATAATAAATTGCTTTCAGTTTTTACTGTCTTAATGAATCAAACAATGTCCAGAGATAAAAGGTCTCAGGATAAATGGTTTCAAGAGAATATCTAGGGTCACGACTGGATCACTAATTAGTTGTTTCTTCTTTTCTCCTCTGTGTCCCAGTGTCACACACTTTGTACACAAAGGTTGAGGGCAAGGGATGAAGAGAAATTTGTTAACCAACAACAAACTTTTTTCCTAAATGGAGAGCATGGCCTAGTTATGAGGGCAGGCAGAGCCCGAGAATGAAGCTATTGGCATGTTTCTGAGGCAGTTAACTTTAAATGATTGCTGGGAGCTAACGGTAGGAATGAAAGCAATCCTTCGCAGGTTTGATTGTTTGAATAAATAAATTAGTTAGGAAAAATGTGCTTTGAGTTACTTGGATACGCTGCTGGACACAGGCTTCCAATGGGGAAGCTCTTAAAGGTGCAAATTAGAGTTTGGTCTGTTGCTTCAACGCATTTGCAAGTAGTGGGGCTGAGAGGCTGAGTAGCATTAGGAGATCTGTAGGATTGTGTTCTGGAAGAAGTCCAAGAAATTGGTTTTATCTGAAGAACAGAGTTCAGATGGGAGATCAAAGAAATCGTGCTTCTCCTACTGTATGAGGCTGTTGGTCTGAATACGAAGTCTCTGTTAAGACCTCTTTCAGAGGTCCCATTCAACGGAGACTTTTTTTTTCAGTGGGTGTCATTACAGGTGAAGTTTTTCATTGATCTGTGAAAAAATTGGATTGCATTTTCAGTCTTTTCTTAACAGCTGCAAGCATTCATCTCTATTAAAAACTGTCATTTTCAAGAAATGAGTGTATGCTGCAGTAGCATACCTAAATTGTCTATTGTTCCTAGTTCTGAACTTGTGCACTGAGGTGGGAGTCCCACTGACCAAACTGATATGTGATTGCATATTTAGAAGTGTAACGTAATGGAAAAAGAAAATCCTCATGCAGTATCACAACAGCATTTTGTCCTTGGTTATTTTCATTTTCATTAGTTCTTTTCAGAACATATATACTCAGTGAAACGTGAAATGTTCTCTGAAGCTTCTCTAATGTCAGGTAAACCGTGTCCTTCCAACATAGAACTGCAAGTTGCTTGCTCGCTCCCAAGATACATTGATTTTTATTACACAATAATATACCTGTTGAGCATCCTAGTTATGTGAGTGTAGTTTTTGTATCTGAATTTTTTTTGCGTAAGTTAAGGAGGATGTTTCAGAAGTCGTGTAGAAGTAGATCCTGTTGATGGTACCGACCTTACCATTTTTTGTTGCATTAGAAAATGCTATTGAATTTTTTTATTGTGTTTTGAAGTATATTCAGCTGTAAGAGAACTAGTTCCATAAGCTGCAGAGGAGCATCAGTAACTGAATAATAAAGACAGACCATTTAGTTTTCATGAATATTACGCTTACTAGATTAAAACAATGTATTTTTATTAAATAGACTTGTATAAGAAGTCATTTAGATTAAGATGCTGTCTTTTCATATAATGGATGTTGGTTCCATACAGGGTAACAGATGAAAATTGCCTTTAGAAAAAAATAAACAGTGTAGAGAGAGAGAGGAGAGTAAAGGTTTTTCTTCATGGCCTGCCAATAGTCACAAACATGATTTAACAATTTTTTTCGTCTGCTTTTAATTTTACGGAATTAACAGTTGGCTTAGGGTCATAACATACATTTAATTTGTTGATGCCCTTCTTTAGATGTTTTGCTTTATACCTAATCATTATCTTTATGTTTTTGAAAACAAATTTCAACTAACTTGAGAGTTTTAATATCATGGTGTACTGTTGAAAGATGCTAACAATATGTTTAAAACCGTAACAGAAAAACTAATGTGTTGGATTGGTACATTAGGATTGTGTATGTCTATCTGTAAATAAGAATCACTGTGTGGATGCTCTTGTGAGTTGGTTTCAAAGAAATTCCAGAAAGCAGAGCACATCGTATCATGCACATCTGTAATAAACCCTATCAAGTTTATCATCATAAACTGAAACCTAAATTTTCTTTGCAGTTGAGCTGGACTTAGGCTAGCTGGCATGGAAGGAAGGTGAGCGAGCTGGAGAGCAAGTGGAGTGCAGATGCCCAGTTCAGGGGATATCCAGAGGGGTCCCTCTAGGTCACAGTTCCCTCATTGCGGTCCAGAAAGTGTGCTGCTTTGTGTGTGGTACGGAGTAGGAAGAACAGCTGGTGCAGCTGCTCGTGCAAAGCTGTGAGTTCGGTTCTTAAATTTTAAATTTAGAGAAGGCGGCAGCTCTGTGGGAAGCTTTTTCCTACTACTTCCATCTCTATCTTTGTAGCCCCTCTGCATCCCCAGCGCCTCAGTCAGGGTGGCAGAGAGGGGACCCATCTTGAGGAAGTTTGTCCTAAATTCTCATTATTCCTATTGTACTGATGACTTCTGCGTGCAGCCAAGAGAAAGAGGTGGAGAGGGGGAAGCAAAATTCTGTGCTAAAGCTCTGCTGAAACTAAATAAATTCTCATAAGGGGAAAGGCATGTTTTCTTTAACCCTTAGGCTATCTCCTTGATAGATTTCAAAGGTTCGCTGTGAGCAACAGAGGTGTTAGTACTTCCTAAGTAGCTTGTAAAATGTGAAG
Source organism: Charadrius vociferus (assembly GCF_000708025.1). Classification (NCBI taxonomy): domain Eukaryota; kingdom Metazoa; phylum Chordata; class Aves; order Charadriiformes; family Charadriidae; genus Charadrius; species Charadrius vociferus. The sequence continues at coordinate 1,274,783 of NW_009649770.1, read as the reverse complement.
CTAAGCCTTGAATTAAGATGTTAAGCTTCATACAAGTCTTCTTATCAATCCCTCCTGTAACATCCCGGTATAACTTCCCAAAATGTAAAGTTTTTATTTGTGATGGCATCAGAAAGATAGTGCCACACAAGTGCAGATCTGTCTTTGATTTTTTTTTTGTAATTATTATTTTTTAAAATAATTTATTTAACAGGAATGTAAGCGCCTTTTGTGGTGTGGAATAACAATCGTGTTGTATAAAAAGGAGCGTTTGCTTTCGTTTATAGACTCGGGCTCTAGTAAGAAGGTGTCAGGGATTAATAGTAATCATATTCGGAGTCTCATCTCTTAAAAATTAATTGGACAAATGAATCCAGACAGACAATATTTTCAGTCATTCCTATAAAATATGGCTTTGTGTTACCATTCAAAGTATAAATATCTATAAGCTATAGGTCTAGAATGCAGGCATGGAAAAGAAATATAAATGAATAATAATTCAAAGGCCGTGGTCTTTATTATCCTTGTAATGAATAGTTGAATTACACTGCAAGTTATAAGCCTTCTGTGAATATTTTGCTTTCTTGCACAATGACTGTTTAGTCTCACTTGACCTCAGTGAAATTATGAGAGGTGAATCTGATTATTAGTTAGTCTGAAATACTCTTTGATCAATTTTGTCAGCTTTACTTTTTCCTGCGGGACAGACCCGTGCTCCTGAAAGCGGCTATAATACTTTTATAGGTTTGGGGTTTTTTTCCCCCTACACTTTCCAGTGCTGGAGAGTTAGAACTTAAGAGGAGGAGGATCTTCTCTCCATCCCTAATTTCTGTACCCTCTTCTCTTTTTTTTTTTTTTTTTTAATTTTCATTGTGTGATAGCCAAATGCTATTGCTTGATAACGCATCTGAGCTTTTGTCCAGCAAAATTAAAGGATGTGTAACACATACTGTGCTGGAATACTTACAGGAAAAAAAAAAAAAAGGATTACAAACATGAATGCTCGAAAGGCAGAGATCCAAGCTGCTAAATTTCTAGGAGGAGTCTTTTTTAGACAGTTATAAAGAGAGAAGACTAAAAAGTAATTTTGAAAGATTAGTGAGTAGTATTTATTCGATACTTAACGTACAAAAGATAAGGCTGACATTTTGTTTCATAGGTACTTTCTTAAGAGTGTAAAACATCAACATCTTAGGAAGGGAAAATAATTTGTATGAGAGTTTTAGGTCATAAATGTGAAATAAACCCTCTCTCTATCATTAATACCAGGTGATGTCAATCACTTCTCTCATGCAAATAATCACTATAAATAGAGCAATTACAACATAAGCAGTCAATTATAAACTGTTGCATTGTGGAAAAAACCCCACAGTACATTGGCTTGCAGTCATTTCCAGAAAGGGTTTAACCTTTTACTGAAAAATAAAGAAGTTGTTATGATTCAGTGGGAAAGATCTAGCAAAGCTGCTAAAAGGGGAGAAGAAAGTGATGTTTCTTTCACTTGCATAGGAGTTAGAACGTTCAGCATTCCGTAGCTGAGTTCCATTTCTTTCTAAAATTATTTACATTGAGATGCTAGATTGAAATGAAGGTTCTTTGTCTTTGCGAGGCCACAGGGGCCACAATTACTATTTGACTAGTGAGTGGAAAAGAGTTTTTTTGAGAAAAA
>NW_009649770.1:1252949-1273066 GCF_000708025.1 Charadrius vociferus | reverse complement strand
CTTTGGCAGATGTGGATTGTTTACAAACCTTTTTTTCCTCTTTTTTCCTTTGTTCCTGAGTAACTTTCCTCGTGTGCCTTAAAAGAATTTAGGCAGGCATCACAGTTATGGAATGATGAACCCCAGTTGCATAAATAAACGTTTTTATATGTAAGTGTTAACGTGATACACTAAAAAAGAACCGCCCTCTCTGTTTAACATTTCTGCAGATTATATTGTTGTTATGGGTAGCGTCATGGTAAGTAGTTCTTACTGTGTTCCAGTGACACAATTCGTTTCTTCACTCTGTGCTGTAGAACGAGAAGCAGCTGGTATGTGTATTTGAAACACTCGGACTCTGTGATCGTAGAGGATGTGTTCGATATGTTTGGACGGCAGAGTGTCCATATACTGCACTGACTGTCCAAGATGACTGTTTACGTGGGCAGGCAATGGAGGCAGTGACATCAGATGTGTTTGTAACTAGACTCAAGAACTTTTGGACAGTTTTACTTCTGATAGCGAGGGAGCAGCCATGTGTCCTCTGCTTTCATCTGTGAGTCTCAGTGCTGTGATTTTGAGGCCTGTTAATTGACTGCTCTGCTTTTTTTATTGAGTTGGGACTCTGTACATCTCAGTTAATACTCTGTAATGAATACAGTAAATGTATGTGCATCATTAGTAAAATCTGGGAAGAGAGATTTGATACCTCTTCATACATAACCAGTGATTCTCAGGTCCTTAACAGTCTGTTTCACAGTAAAAACAAATATGTTGTTCTTGTATTAATATTACATCCTCCTCTATCCCCATTTGGATGTGTGCTTAAATGAAGAAGAAATCCTCACTGTATTATTTACATACACTGCATAATATATAAGCGGTACTCACTGTTGAATAAGCTGAATTTAACTGACATTGTATGTTATTGTAATTACTGTAGTCATAACACTACTGCAACCTTTCCTAACAGCTTTCTGTCATTGATACTTTTTGAATAGGCCGACTTACCTTTCTTGGGAAAGCTTTTTTCAAATTGTAATGGAAGTAAGTGAACATACGAGCTGAAGAAGTTTCCTTCTGGAAATAATCACTGTATAAAGTGAGACACATTCCCAAAATTCTGTATAGGAAAGTGTGTAACTCTTGATCATCTTTGGTAGCTCCAGATAATTAGAACTACTCTGTGGTGAATGCATAACTTGTTAAAAGCAGTAGCATTTAAAGGGATGAAATGATTAGAAGTGACCTCTGCAATCAAATACATCTTGAGACTAAAACAGACTTTAAAAGTGCATACCTCAAACACTAGGTAACTCTGTTTCTGAGACGCAGAGAAAAGCAAGGGCAGAACCTATGTTAGGAGTTCGAAATTGTGTAATACCAAAGAATAGGGGTGTAATACTGCAGGATGAAAACAAAGTCTGGCTCCTAATTTGTAAGCTGCTTCATATAATGCTGTGGTGCTAGAACACAGGTTTATGAATAGGAAATTTAATTGTGAGACCTTTTACGTATAAGCAATATAGTTCTCAAGAGGTGAATCTAAAGGGAAAAATAAGAGATCTTTTTGTTGTTTAAATTATTATTCAAAATGTTCAAGTTGGTTGTTTTGAAAAATGCCTGAAGGGAATCAGATACAGTGAAGAAATCTTTGGGGTTTAATTACACAGTACTGCCACCTAGCATCAACTCACAGATTTGTATGTGTGTTTGTAGATTTACAACTGTATCGCTCGAGCTTTTACTTAAATTTATTTTTCTGTTGAACCTTGTTAGAAGCTTCAAGAATATAAATGTCTATGCTGAAAAGAGACATTTCTTACATGGTAAACTCAAATATTAAAGTGAAAAGCTTTTTAATTCAGACGAATGGAAACAGGAGTAATAAAGGCTTTTTTGTTAAATAGATATAATTAATATTATAGATAATATTAATGGTTTCCAAGTTTGTCTTGGTAGATGCCATGTTAATGGATGTTATTTTTTTAGCAGCTCTCAAAATAAAATGTTTCCTTTTCAATTAGTCATGTCCTTCTAAAATCAAGCAGAAAACAGAACATGAAGAAATCTCATGTTTTTAGTGCACAGACCCCAGTTTTATGTATTCCTGAAAAGAACAATGTCTGTGGGGTGGTAATAAACAGGGTCACAGTCATCAAGACATGACTGATTCTGTATGTGGCAGCACCTAGCTATTTTATATTTGGAAATTTGTGAGATTTGTTGAGATACTCCATGCTGACATACAAGGGAAGTACCAGCGTTCTTAGTTCATATATCCTCGTAGTATAGCACAGTGTGAAGTCTTCCATGGTATTACTCTCAAGTGTAGTGTGAAGTTAACACATCCAATCAAAAAGCTACGTTGCCTTAATAATCTTTCAGTGCTTTGTTCTATTTTATTTCACTTTATAATAAGTAAAATAAAAAAAAACCCCACCCAAAATAGTATGCTGAAATTGGTCCTGTGTTTAGTGATTCCTTTATAGGATGTAATACCAAGTGTTAATCAATAGACATGCCAGAATAACTTCCAATACAACCTTGTAGAGTTTTTTAAATTAATTCTTATTCAAATTATTGACTTGTTGTGACTTACTGGGGTTGCAACTGGAGCAGTTTTTCATCCTAATTAGGAGGTTAGGTTCCACTGCTCAAACTGCAGATAATAGTTTAATGATTGTCATCTTGAAACATAAAAATCAATGTGAGATACTATCAAAATCTGCCGACTGTCACAAATTATGGAAATTATTCAGGGTTTTAAAAACACTGCTAAATAGTGTTTCCTTTTATTCTTTATAACATATTCAAGCACAGCTACTCAAGAGAATGTCTATTAACATAAAGCAAATATCAAGTGGTGCTCAGATAGTTAGGGCCACCTCTTAATCTGTCATATAATTTACAAATATTTTGGAGTTATAGAATAGTCTTATTTTTTTATATTATTAAAAATCAAATATCTTATTACACAGTATGTAGCAGGGTTATACTTTTGTTACTACTCTGCTCTGTTTTCTGGTCAAACTTATTTGTTTGTGTAGTAAACTTGAATGTGAAGGTAATGACCACATACATGCCTGTACATTTCCTTCACTGGTAACATCATGAGAATTGGAAAGTTTTAGGTCATTCTATAGATACATGTTCCATCTTTTCTTTTACCGTTTTCACACTGCTATGTCAAGGGTCAAAAATGAGAGAAAAAATAATAAAAAAAAAAGTTAGTTGTCACTGGGGCTGTGCTTCAGTTAGAGGTTATTTATAGTGAGTTTGTTTTTAATATTTGATGTACACAGACCTTTCCATCTCAGTCAGGTGTGAATCTGAAAACCTGCTCTGCTATAATTGCCTTTGGAGGTCTATGGGAGGTTTTAAAGTTCCCATAGATTCTGAAAATAATCTGCAGAGAGTATTTTCTATCTATTCAGATTAAAAATCTATCAAGTAATAAATAACTTGAAGGTCTCTTACTAAACCTACCCAGAATATTTGCTTGTAGAAATAAATAAATATCCAAATACATGAAATGCACAGTTACAGAAGCGAATAAGATACATGCTATTTGCTTAGTACATTACAAATTACTCTATGGTTTCCCATCCCATCTGCCTTGTCTGCAGAATTTATTCTCGCACCTTCTTATGTTCCATAATCAAAAAAGTGTGTTCTGCGTTTGAACGTTTGTCTGTCGTGTGTAAGGGGAAATAAGGAGTGAAACCTTTAGATTCAAAAGAAAATTAAGCTAAATCTTGCATGCGAATATTCAGCAAGTTGTCTCCTTGTTGGTCCTTGTCTCCTTGAAAGTACCTTAAAGCCACTAATTTCAAGTTTTGTAATGAAACACTACAAGTTTGGGGTCCAAATCTTGCATCTTATTTTGCATTTCCTTTTCGTCATCTACGTACATAGGGAATTGCTGACAATTCTTCCTAATGGTCTTTTAAAAGAACATACGATTTTGGAGATAAAAAGCACAGAATCACAGAGTGGTTGAGGTTGGAAGGGATCTCTGGAGGTCATCTTGCCCAACCTCCCAGATTATGTAAGACTTCTCAATTTTCTTCTTTTCTTTTTGAAGACTTTCTATTAAAAAAGTAACATCCATGCCATTTCTAACCATGTTCAGTCCCCACATGACTAAATATGGATTCCAGTCAGCGTTTAAATGAACAAATGAAAGTGGTTCTTCATGCAGCAGGTAGCCTGGGCTTGTAAGCCTCCATGCCAGCACATAGTGGGGCTGCAAAAAATTGACATAGACTCTAGAGGAGACTGAAAAGTACTTCCAGCTTGAGTTCCTTCATATCAGTTTGAGTAAATCCTGAGGTAAAAAGAGTCTGAGCTTGGATGAACCAGACCTATGTCCTCTCTTCCTCCTTTTCCCTGGACTTCTCCTTACTGCCACTGCTGCAAACAGGATGCTGGGTGGGGTGGACTTGTTGTCAGAAACACTTGTGTCCTCCTCGGGTACTTGCTGGGAAGCAGCAGGAAGTGTGAGGGAGAAGGGGAGGAGGCCCTGTGCGTGAGAACTGCAGGGTTCAGATCCCGACAGAATTGCCAGCTGCCTTAATTTTAAATATCAGTTGTCTGTGCTCTAGCAATGTTCTGTAGAGACAGAAGTCGGCAAACTTTCCATTGCTGATGGTAGGATAACAGCATTGTTTTGCTGTGTTTTAAGTATATTTGAAGTCTAAGACAAGGAGGCTCCTTTTACAAAATGGTGGACTGGGATGTGGTAACAGATCTCTTTCCTGACAACTATATGTTTTCTTAGGTTATTACGTAAAACGACACAGCAGTTCACGGCTCTCTACTTCTGAGATTTTAAAATGTGCATACACCTGAGTTTGCAGATACAGCGTGAACATAGCATATGTGTCCAATGACATAGAGATTTTAATGTTTACTGTTGCTCAGACATTTAGAATCAGCTGATGCGTAACTCTGTACTGTGATGAGTTGACTGAAATTCAGAATGGTGTATTTAAAATTGAATGCCAAGGTATTTTTGACAAAGCCAACGCTTTTACTGGTATTCAACTTTGCATTTTCACTGGAAAAGAGCTTTGAAAATGATGATGCTAACCCTGCTGGGGGGCAGAAACTGGCAGAATTCTCAGCTGATGCAAATCAACATCTCCCCATCAACTCAGTGGAGGTGAAGTGATTTATAGGTGCTGCAGAGCTGATAATCATCATTATCTTTGTGTGAAGAAGAGAAAACTGGCTCTGAAGATCTATGCAGTAGATGATGACTTTATTTGAAAAGCGTTTATTAACCTTACAGTGTTAAACAGAACGTAACGTCTGGTATCTGTTATTAGAAAATGTAAGATTTGTAGCACTTGAAAAGGAAACAATAACTTTGACCTTCTTATTAACATCACTTATAGCTTAAAACAGCTATGCCTGTGGCTTTTGAAAACATGCACTTGTGTCCATATTTGGATTCAAACCTGCATGCTGCTAGTGTTAACTCACCTGTCAGTATTTTGAATTGCTTGGATGATGAAACAGAATTTGTTGGAAGAAAGGCTCTTTTATCAGCGTTAATCCCATATTCCAAAGTTTAGGTCTTATTAAATTCTTTCTAATACAAAACATGGAGAATTGTGACTACAATAATTAAAATCACATTAACTAGCACAGGCCGCTTTTCTCTATTATAGTGTCAAATTCAATCTTTAGTGTGAAAACAAAGCAAAACATAATTTTAGTTAAATGTTTGTTGAATAAGAAAAGAAATATTTTCCTTTGTAGACTCTTTAGAAACAATTAAGCATTAGCTCTGTCAAATACTGAATTATGAGTGAATTCAGTTTAAAGTATGTGAACCATACATTCTTTGAAATTTGCCTGAAAAGACTCATTATAAAACTAATGTCATGAAAAAGCACTCCTTTTCAAACTGGGTAAAGCACCTGAATACTTTTTGTAAGTAGCTGCACATGTTTTGAAAGGATTTTAGTAATGTCTGAAAACCTTCCAAAGTACCTTTCAACCAGTAAATTTCATATTCAGCACATCTGTGTTCCTACAAGACTTGCAGTAATAATCAGATTGGTTAACTATACTTTTTTTTTTTAAGATTGATTTAATGCTTTTATCGATTTGAGGCAGATAAACTCAATTGTGCATGAAGTCGTATTTATTTAGGGACAAAGGGGAATTGAATCTTGGTAGAAAAAACTTACCTTTTAGGGAGGAAATGTCTTTAGACTTCACTTTTTAAGGCATGTTCAGTATACTTGAAAATTCATAATTTTGGTCAGCATTACTTGTCAGATACAGAGTTTGGTCTATTAGTGCATTTTAAATCCAGGACATCAGTTGCAAGTGTTACTGAATGGTACTGTAGATATGGGGATAGCATATTAGTTATTCTTCTTTTGTCAACCCATTTCTCCAAGTGACTTTTACTGGCTAGAAATGATTACTTCAAAGAGTTGCATATAAAGATACACAGTAGAAGCTCATTAATTTGCAATAATTTTGGCAATGCACAGGAGGAATAGCTGAATTTTGCAAATCTGTGCTGTTGCCCCATGCTGGATTAATTTATAAAGAAAATTGTAGATTGTTTCAAGTGCAACTCCACCTAGAATTCATGAAACCAAGAGAAATGAAGGAGTAGGATTTCCAGAAATGCAGATGGGTTTGGGGAACAGTCAAAACTAAGAAGCTTGTAAAAGCTGAGAGGCAAAAATGGGTCAAAATCAAGTAGCTGAAACTCAAGGAATGTTAATGAAGTTCTGATTATAAACAGAAAAAAGGATATCTCACAGCATTTTCAGTATATTGCTATTGAAATGTCTGCACCACACTGACCTTTATTGGTTTCCTTTTCCTTTTGTTTTTTTATTTTTTAATTTCACCTGGTGCACTACCAGTTTTGTACCTTGTTGTCCATTAAATCCGGTTTGGGCACTTTCAATGTGACTTGTTTTGCTTTTTGTGACACACTGATCTACAGCAAAATTCTCTGCTGCCACAAATACTTTTCCCCTGTTGTTACTCGGTCTTTTATTACTGTACAGGGCTCTGATGTGAGTCAAAGAGCTTTGGTTTAACTGGGGAGCTTGAACGCAGCATTTGTAATACAATGTGTGTACACCTTGCTTTTCCATAGTTAACGTCTTACTGGGAATGATAAAGAAACATGCTTTTGGTCCTTCCGATAAATTGTGTTACTTGGCAACGTGAGGATTAGCTTGGTTCTAGGTAGATAGGTAGACTTAGACTTAGCTGATTTCTGGAATTCTTAGGTAGTACGGATGAGTCTCTCTATATAAAGAAATAACTTTTAAAAGCATTTTTATTCTTAATTTAAAAAAATCTGATTAGCTGATATGTCACAATTCCATGTTGAGTTACAATTTTTAAATCATAACCCATTTGAAGGACTGATCTGACCATCTGTCTGGTGATGTACTTGCACTGTATCAGAGCTAATATTAGTGCGGTCTAAATGGAGTCATGGAACTACGGACCAATTTGTGTTTCATTCTTATCAGTCGAAACTCAATTTCTAAATGGGACATTTCCTAATTCTGTAGTCTTGATTATTGGAAAGTATTCCAGTAGCCTCATGGAAGTTTTTGATACTGAATATAAAAACAATTCAGATGGTTGAATGACTTACAGAAAGGCAGATACATAACATTTTTCATTTCTGCCAAAACAGGGGAGAAAGTTTGCTTGTTCAGGCTAGAATTTCTGAGAACTAGTATTAGTTCTGAAAATTTAAGCCAATCCAACTGGAAACCTGAGGATTCCATCAAGATATGCTGTGAGTATATAGATTTCCTTAAAAATATTTATAGAAAATGAGTTAACTAGTTTTGTTTTATGCTTAAGAATTGCTATTTTAGGTTATTCTACCTACATAAAATCAGTTGTAATTTAGGTAACTACAGGTCTGTCTTTTGGTGAGTTGCCTAAGTGTTAGGCATTAAGATCGGTGTGCTGTAGAATCTCTCCTCTGCAGATCTTGTAATATATAAATGTAACCACCAATTCTAAATTCCCAATAGATAAACCTGATCTGCAGGCTACTCTTACGGAATTGTATTTCTTGTGCTCTGTTTTGCATTTTATTATTTTAGTGCGGGACCATGCTATTACACTACTTTAAAAATAAAAAAGGGGGGGGGGGGGGGGGGGGGGTTGAAAGTTGACCTGAAGCTTAAAAATAAAAAAAAAAAAGAGGGGGGGGGGGGTGAGTGGGGAGTTGAAAGTTGACCTGAAGCTTAAAAATAAAATAAAATAATTGAACAAAAAAAAAAGCAAAAAGGGTTTGTGCAAACTGCTTTGTCCTTGACAATATTTTTATGAGAATGAGGAATGGGACTTATAGCCAAAGTAAATAAACATCTTGTTTGTTTATTTGGAATACAAAAATTCAAGCACGGGAATTTGTAAGTTGTGTATGTATATCAGATCTTGACTAAAACTTACTTTTCATTCAAAATAGTGGAGTTGGACAGTCTTGTTAAATTGCTCAGCTTGTTTTCTCTTGCTTCTGTTCTCAGTTGTTAACTTGTAGAGTGCTTGCTCAGTCTGGTGGTTGTCATTCTTTTAGCTTGTCTCAAGAACTGGGAATGAAGTAGGGGATAGCTGAGTGATCTAAATGGAAAGCCTTTGTTGTTATGGTAGCTGAAATAAAAAATCGATCATGGTGTCTCTAATGGTGTTAGAATTTAAACCAGTTTAGTGGTTTATTCACAGATTCTTGGTTTGTTTATTTTTCAGTCTAATTGCATATCATTGAACAAGTACCTGTTTGCTTTTTCTCATTTAAATTCTAGCTGCTTGTATAAGCACAAAACTCTTCTGTAGAAAGTTGGCTGTATGGTTTTCAGGTACAGACTTCTGGGTCACCTGCTGTTCTGGGGTTACTGGAAAGGCAGAGCTGGAGTTGGGACGAGTTCTGGGTCACCTGCTGTTCTGGGGTTACTGGAAAGGCAGAGCTGGAGTTGGGACGAGTTCTGGGTCACCTGCTGTTCTGGGGTTACTGGAAAGGCAGAGCTGGAGTTGGGACGAGTTCTCCAATAATTTGTCTTGCATTAAATCTTTACAGTAGTGCTGTAAGAAATGTCATGAAGTGGCTTTGGATATGCCACTTACGAAATACTCAAAGATACACTTTTTACTCCTGCTCTTTTTTGGGTTGGAGACTCTGTTTTGGGGGAGTACAAGAGGTCTAAGGTTTGTAAGGAGCTCTTTTATTCTGAGGTACCTGGAGTTCTCTTAGCAATACCCGAGGACCCACCTTACCTGGCCACAGACTGAGCGCAGGGATCCGGCACCTCTGGGAGTTGGTAGTCACAGTCTCAACCACTCTTTGTGCAGAATTTGCTTTTGAAGAGTGACATATGCATACCACTGAAAACGGGAGCAAGAAAGAGATTTCTTTTCTCTCTTTCACTTTTTGTTGTTTTTTTTTATTTTTTATTTTAATAATTCATAAAAGATTTCATGCAAGTTAGAAACTACTGAGGTAATTTTGGTCAACTAAGTAAATTGTTAATTTGTGTGTTAATTTGTGGGCATTGTGTGTCTTGGTATTGACCTAAATTTACGGCTTGATGGCTCTTAATGTATATGAAAAGCTCTGTCAGATATCTGTCCAATTCTGTTTTCTAGTAAATTAGGTTAAAACTGTTCATAGTTTATTGATTTCAGTTGAGGATAATAAAGCATTTAGAGTGTTTGTTTCCAGTTTCCTTCCTGCTCTGAGAGGTACAGGAGACTGTTTTTCCCCCTGCCTGTAAGGCACACCACCACATGGAAGCTAAGGGAGGCCTTAAATAGCAGGGTCGCACCACGACTTTGCTCTTCTCTGCCTCAGTAACTTTATGTATTAAGTTATGGGATTGCAGTGCTTTTCTTTGTGAAGAGGAGAAATGCTTTAAAGGGTGGAGCATTAGTAAAATGATTTGTGAAAGATATAGTAGGATGTTACTTACTGTAGTAGAAAATCCTCCGTGGAAAAAGAATGTCTGCAGTGATTTACAAGACATGGGAATGTGGCTGAGAGTGGTGGAGAGGTGGACTCTCGGGTGCTAGAGGTTACAGTTCCTTCTCACAAGTTGTTTTCTTTAGATTTATGGTAGTGTCCTTTTAACATATGGCAGAGTTGTTTTCTTTTGGTTTGTTTTCATATTTTTAAGGGACTGTTTCAAAGTCAGTGCTGTCAAATGACATGTTTGGAAACACATAAGCTTGCCGTAGTGTCTTGGGAACTATGATAGAGCCTTGTGCTTGTTACTTTTGTTAAACTGCTTTTGGTCCCTGTAGATTTTCTTCACTCTAGAACTGCATTGTAGGCGTTTTCTGTTCCTCAGATGGTCTGTATTGTGGAACTGAGGAAGCAACAAAGCCCATTCTGCTTTCTCTGGCATATAATTTCCGTGCAACTTCTTTTTGTTCTGTCATCAGCGTGACTGTGTGTAGCAAGGACCCCGCTGCAGTGATGTTTGCTGGTCCTCTGCAATCTGCATGTCTGTGCAGACATAATGTAGCATCTACCTTATTGTGCTAGCGAAGCTTTGAACTCAGCATTAAACCTCCAAGCTTAGATGAATTTTCTACTTTAAAAGGCTCTGACTTTTTAAGCCTATATGCTCAGCTTACAAAGCTTTCATCATGTGTTCACTTTACAGGCTTGTTTTCTAAATAAATACCTCTTATATAAATACCTTTTTTTTTTTTTAATGACTATGGAACTTTTCCTAAATAAAGAACATCATAGACTTACCATTGAACCTGGAAAGGGCCTGTGGAGCTCACCTAATCCAAGCTTCAATGCTGAACTGAGACGTTATTGCTAAAGGCTTTCTGCAGTTGAGTCTTGAAAACGTGGAAAATCTGGACTCTCGGGTGCTAGAGGTTACAGTTCCTTCTCACAAGTTGTTTTCTTTAGATTTATGGTAGTGTCCTTTTAACATATGGCAGAGTTGTTTTCTTTTGGTTTGTTTTCATATTTTTAAGGGACTGTTTCAAAGTCAGTGCTGTCAAATGACATGTTTGGAAACACATAAGCTTGCCGTAGTGTCTTGGGAACTATGATAGAGCCTTGTGCTTGTTACTTTTGTTAAACTGCTTTTGGTCCCTGTAGATTTTCTTCACTCTAGAACTGCATTGTAGGCGTTTTCTGTTCCTCAGATGGTCTGTATTGTGGAACTGAGGAAGCAACAAAGCCCATTCTGCTTTCTCTGGCATATAATTTCCGTGCAACTTCTTTTTGTTCTGTCATCAGCGTGACTGTGTGTAGCAAGGACCCCGCTGCAGTGATGTTTGCTGGTCCTCTGCAATCTGCATGTCTGTGCAGACATAATGTAGCATCTACCTTATTGTGCTAGCGAAGCTTTGAACTCAGCATTAAACCTCCAAGCTTAGATGAATTTTCTACTTTAAAAGGCTCTGACTTTTTAAGCCTATATGCTCAGCTTACAAAGCTTTCATCATGTGTTCACTTTACAGGCTTGTTTTCTAAATAAATACCTCTTATATAAATACCTTTTTTTTTTTTTAATGACTATGGAACTTTTCCTAAATAAAGAACATCATAGACTTACCATTGAACCTGGAAAGGGCCTGTGGAGCTCACCTAATCCAAGCTTCAATGCTGAACTGAGACGTTATTGCTAAAGGCTTTCTGCAGTTGAGTCTTGAAAATGTGGAAAATCCCCCAGCCTCTATAGCACCTCTTCCAGTGCATATTTGCCCCCATAGTGTTTTTTACCCACCTCATTTCTGATCAGAACTTCCTGTGCTTCCGTTTGCACCTTTGGTTCTCCTCACTAAAAACCCTGGTTCCCTCTTCTCCATAGCATCTTAGGTATAGGAAGGCCACTACTAGGTCCTGTTTAGCCACCTCTTCGGCGGGTTAAACAAGCCCAGTACCTTAATTTCTCCACGCAGTTCACGTGCTCCAGTCCTGTGAGACACTGGCATCCTTCCCTGGGCTTGCTCCAGTTCATGAACATCTTGGGGGGGGGGGCAGGACTTGATGCAATACTGTTGCCATCTGTAAAGTACTGCTGAAAAAATAATATTAAGAAGTCATTTACCCAGGTAGATAATACAGCATTGGGAAAAAGAGCATTTTAAGGCTGTGTCTAACTTCTAACAAGTTGGTTATGACTGTAGAGAATTTTAGTTTCATAATGTAATTTTTGTTAAACTGTGTTATTTGTTTGTTTTGTGTACATGACATCTAATCCGTAGTAGAAGAATCAACTAAGTTTTGGACCTTTAGTTACTTTTCTCTTTTGAAAAATAAAGGTATGAACTTTATCTATTCCAATATCTTTAGAGAATAAATAATTTCAATAGCAATTTTAAACTATTTTCAATTTCACATACTGTGGATGCAGAACAGGATGTCTGTACAGATACGATAGATACTTAGTTTAAAACAAATGTCTTCACTGAAGTTATAAATTTTATTTTGCAAGAGTCAGTGGTGCAGCTGAATGTAGTGGGTGAAACAACATTTGTTTTAAATTCGTTTTAAATCTTTCTTGCCAGGTTCCCTTAGGTTTGGTCTCTATCCTTGTCATAAGATGCTGATGCTTTTGCCTGGAAAGTTTGACCGTGACAGTTGAAGAGTGTAGGCATCTCTGGTCTGGATACACGGCAATCTAGGCACCAGATGGTAAAATTGTGGGGGCTGGCTTTAATGCGGTGAGCTTAGTCTCAAGAAGAAATTAGACATTGCAGCTTTGTTGTTGTTCTTTCTGTGAAATGGCAATGGAAAGAAAGGACAAAATGGATTTTGTAAAGGTTCCTTGCAGTTATGAGTGTGTTTTAACTGGTTACTGCCTTGTGACTGTTTTTGCTTTCTAAAACTAAGGCACACGTGGTGAATAGGTTGTTTGCATTTCTCATGCAGTAGCTTATCTGGAGAACATCTCCATGTGAGCTTCCATGTTCTGCGCTGGTAGAGCTTAAGACCTTGCTGTCTCCAGGTGCCTTCAGGCACCTCCTGGTAGGTGTTGGATGAAGATCACATACAGGATTGAGAATTGTGGCAGCTGAGGAGCCGGGATGGGCTTGCTTCTGACAACTCAACCACGTGAGCAGTGACTGCTGACAAAGTGACACAGAGGAAACCTTTTATCTGCCAGCAGATGCCAGGCTTGCTTTGGAGACACCCACAGATAGAGGATAGTAAGCAAAATGATGTGGACCATCCACGCAGTCTGCAGAAGGAAGTTGCGATGTGGGAGCATATATTGGATTATGGGTACTTTCCTAAATGACTAGGTAATTAACATGTCTTGAAGCATGTGGTCTTTTCTCTAGAGTGATTTTCATTCAGAGTGATATGGCCTGTTTCTTCATGATTTGAAGCTGGAACAGAGGATGTAGTAAGGTCTGCACAGTGACTGTACAATATTATGAGGTATTTGCTGCTTCTTGTGGTCTTGGACTGGTTGATTTCCTAGAAGTGTCTTTTTCTTGACTTAAGATGTCAAAAAGATTTCCATTAATCAAGAATAACCCTTTCTGTCCTCTTCTGCTATGATAATATGCAAGCAAAACTTGCACTGCAGGTTTGGGGGGGACCAGCTTTCAGGGTGACAGGACCTCAGTTCTGTCCCTGCCAACCCCTTGCTGTGTGGACACTGGAAATTCACTTCAGAAATTGTGAGTTACAGTTGGTCATTTAATATAATACTTGTATTCATTTTATCCATTGCTGCGAGGTTTAATTAATTTTTGTAAAGCAATTCATTCTCCTTTATTGAAAGATGGAACAACACTTGAGGTGTAGTTGTTAGCTGAGAAACTTACAGTGCAACCTTCTTGTGCAAAGTTTCATTGCTGTCTGAGGCAATCTAGAATTTAAAATGTTCCAGAAAATACTTTTATGCAAGCTGTTGAGATATAATGTCCTCTGTTTTGTGTGCCTTAACAAGATGTTCCATTGTCTTCCATTCATATTTCTTTTTTTCCCCTTTAACTTTTCCTGAGCTTGCCTTGAACCTTTAAAACAAAGGATCGCTTTAGGAAGCTGTTATTTCTGGTAAAATCTCTATGTTTACAAAGGCAGAGAACTCCTAAGGAGTAAGGCTAATAGTTTACACAAACAAAAGGACTCTTCTTTTTCCTCCTGCCCCCTGGGAGTATCAGAGCTTAGCTGAGTGGGTTATTTACTTGTGTAATTGGGAATAACTGTCTTTATTGAAATTCTACTAAATACTATTAGGCATGTTAAAATATTGTTGCGTTTTATTATCATGATAAGTTTACACAGCCTTAAAAATAGTTTCTAGTAAAGCCTTCTTCAAAGAATATTTTCGTAGGTTGACACTGCTAGCAGGGAGAAAGCATATTAAAGCATCTTGTTAATGAGCATGTGAAAATTGTTACTATCAAATTGAGGTTGGAGGGGTTCCATGGAAGCTTTAAAGCAGGAAGGGGAATGTTTCTTGGACAGAATGAGAGACAATGATGTAAATTTAGAGTCAAAGGCAGTTGGTGTTCTCAACTGAAATAAGTAAAGTACCTAAACTCATAACTGTTTGCATGATTACTGCATTTGATGAGTTCTGAGAATAGTCTTGTAGAGATTTGAAAAATGCTGAGAAACCTCTTCAGCAAGGTGATCTTCTTATAGTAGCATCCGCTGGTGAGATGTACACAGGAGCTTTGCTTGATCTCACGTTCTGGAGATCTTCCCCCTTAACAGTGTATTCATCTATTAAGAGTAAACAAGAAATGAAAGGTGTGTTCCTGATGGTTTTCTTTTGGCTGATCTTTTTGGCCAGTGGTACAGCTGCTGCTTTGCCAGTAGGAATGAAGGTGCCCAGGAGGTGTGGAATTACAGGATGTTTTAACATACGGAAGTGGAGAAGGATTAGGAAGGAACTGTCTTAAAATTCTTGGCATTGGACCTGCTTGGGTGCAAGAAAAGTACAGGTCTTTTCATGTCAGTTATGTTTCTCCAACTTAATAGCACAGTCATATGTTTAAAACCAAAACTCTTGAGTCTGATGTGGAAGCACAGTGCCCAGGAGTTCTCAGAGACAACTGATGGATTAGCCTGGGTGTAAAGGAAAAGGCTTGTGGAAATGGACCGCGCTCAAATCCATAACTGAAACTATGGGGGTGAATAAGGTTTTTGATAAAATGGGAAGACAGAGGAGTCTGACAAGAGGACAGAACACTGGAAAATGCTGGTAAAAAATTAAATGAGCTAATGACTAAGTGTTGGTCAAAACAAAAGAGAGGGGGAATGGCTGGAGCATAAGTTGTGCTCCAACCAGCTTGATGTCTTGGCTCCATTGCTAATAAGGTTAAAAATCCCATTAACTTTATTAACATCAGCATTCTACTGTAGGATTATAAGGAAAAAAGAACATCACCAATGGACAATTAAATAAAGCAAGTTTTCATTCACTGCATGGGCATTTAGATCTATCTCACTTCTATAAATGTTGATCAGTTTGATCAAAGACTTAATCAGAAATTATTTAGACAATTATTTCCTGATTCAAAAGTGTTCTCTAGTGATAGGAGACTATTATACAGAGTCGTTAAAGCATGCTTAACTGCACTGTGTTAATTATGCAATGATAAATTATCTACCTTTCTTGGTTACCAGCATTTTAGCAGTAGATAGTAGTATTGTTTGTTCTTTCTAGGCAGTAGAAGAGTAATAAAGCTTCTTTAGGCAATTATTTTTTGTAAACTTAGTCTTTTAAAGTGGCCAGTTCATATTTGATTTTTAAATCCATTTTGTGAGCTTGTTCAACTATACTAATTTTAAGTAATTATATTAATTGAGAAGTTGGCTTGTTGTATTGTTCTATGATGACTTAATTCTTTTTTTTATTTGATTGCATCGAATGATGGAAGTATGTAGATGACAATTATACTGCAAGCAGGAGACCAAGAACTGGAACTTGGGCTTTCTAGTGTGCAGTAAACTCATTGTATGACCTCGGGTGAGACACCCTTTTGGTGTTTAACTTTTTCTGTAGAATAAGAGTGATTTAGTTGTCATGGCTGTCCTAAAGCCTAATGAATATTTGTAAATAGCTTCGAGTTAGCAGTAAAAATATGTTAACCCGGAGTAAAACCTCTACTTTTTAAATTGGGCAGTGTTGGGAAATGGCGGGGGAAGTTGGTACCTCATTCACAAAAGAAGGAAAAACACTCTCCAAGAGGAAAAACGTGAACACCTCGCACTGCTGAGAAACTCTAGGACACATCAAAATTGTTATTCTGTCACTTTCTTTTCTTTACTTCTCCTTCAAACTCTTTCTACTGCTTTGTCCTCTGTGTATATAGGAAGAAAAGTAGATGTCATTTCAGCCTTGCTTTATAACTTATATGTCCTGCTTAGTACTAATTTGAGTCTGTGATGAGCCCTTCTCTGAAAAATTAGTTAAACTTTTTGCTATTTGTAATTTTCTGTACCTTTTTCAGTGCTCGAGTCACATATTTTTGCAAAACTTCGCCGTCTTTCTGAGTCCGTGTGATGCAATCTACTACTAAAGGCTGCTGTAACATCTAGGATGGGAATCAACATGATAGTTGCTGTAGTCTTGATGATGAGCTACTGAAATATGTAGCATGCAAGTAATATTTTAGTGAGTTTAAAATAACTTTTCGAGAAAAATTGTGGAAATATACTGTGTGGGCTAATCGAGGCACTAAATTAACTTTATCTGATGGAGGCTTAAAGGCTGATATTTTTCTTCCTGCTCTGGAACCTGTCATGTGTTTGTGAAGCTTGCTATTTCTCATTTTATTCTCAGAGGGGGAAAAGCACACATTTCGTAGCAGATGAAATGAAAATGAAGAATTGGTTCGTTCATATGTGTCACACTCTGCCTCAGCCCTTGAACACTGGCAGATGCTTAGATAATAGTGAAATTTTACTGGTACGGTTTCTGAATCTGCGGTGGTCCCCAGGTCATGAAGTTCATAAACCAGAAGCGACATTTAAATAACATTTAGGAATTTGTATCCAAGTTTGTCTAGCTGCCTTTTCAACTGACATAAAGTACCTTTAAGATAGAAACTCCCCATTTTTCCTCAGTGTCAACTGCGATTCTGAAGCCTCTCAGTACAGAGAAGAGGGTGTACTCACTGTATCAACCCTCACTGCCCAACACTCAGTGGTAAATAAGCGGTTAATCCTTTGCAGTCCGTGAATGATGTGAGACTAAGGCTGTTAGAAGGCTGTCTGGTAGCTCCTGGGCTTTTCATCAGATCTTGATGGCATGTTATTTTCTTAATGGAATGTTATTTTCATAATAGATTTAAACAGTTCTGGGATTTGTAAGAAGTTCCTGGAGTACAGAAATCTCAGAAGATAGTCTGGAAACAAAAATATGTATATTTAAGTAGATAAAAATACATGTATGGTATAAATGTTTGCCCCAGTGTCTGATTTTTGTTGTTGTGTTTACAATTTTGACTGTCCTTAGTCTGAAAATACTGCCTATAGCTTTTATTTACTGAAAGAAAAAAAAAAAGGGGGGAAAAAAAAAAAAGAGCTGGTTTTCTCTGCATAAAGCTCAACACAGAATGCCTATAAGCACTGGATGTCTTCTATTATTTAAACTTAAATTGTTCATCAAAACTGTTCTGAAATAGCTATTTCACTAAATAGCTGTATTTCATACTAAATACATCTAATTTTCAATGCAGTACATAGAGTAGCTACAGTAAAAGGAAAACTCAGTATTTGGAGAGAAAAAAAATAGGAAAAATCAGAAGAAAGACTTATCGATGGAAGATGAGATTACATTATTTGGACAGTCTCTTTGGTGTAATGTACTTTGATTTTTGGCCCAAATAAAACCAGCATACTTCTCGTCAACATTATTTCATGTAACAAAGTGTACATACTATAGTAGTATTTCATTAAAAAAATGCATTTTATATATTGCCTTTTTTAAAAGGCAGAGGTGATACAGAAGTAGAGATGTACTTTTTCAGTAATATTAAAATCAGCAAAAAATACAGCAGTTAAATAGCCCTTTTATTTATTCCCTGAAAACTTGTACTGTGCCAAAGCTGAATTATTGAATTTTCTCATTTCAAAAATAGTCTTTGCATAAAATAATGAACAGCATTTGAATCTCTAAATCACAAGCTTATTTCCAATTGTTGATGATGAAAAGAAGTACAGGCTTTTAAGAGACCTGTTTTTTAATGAACAGATTGGTACATAAAAAAAGAAAAAAAAAGACTGTTTCTAATATAGTATGCACTATTGTAATGTTTTGATCTAGTTGTGCTAGGTTATTTAGGGGCACAAAGTAAATGTGAAGTGCTTTGTTTTCTCTTGAACTTCCAAGTGATTACTGCACTCTGTCTGTTGTCAAAAAAAAGAAAAAAAAAGACTGTTTCTAATATAGTATGCACTATTGTAATGTTTTGATCTAGTTGTGCTAGGTTATTTAGGGGCACAAAGTAAATGTGAAGTGCTTTGTTTTCTCTTGAACTTCCAAGTGATTACTGCACTCTGTCTGTTGTGAGTGGCAGTTCTAATGGCCACGTACGCTGTAAGAGAGTATAAGGGATCATTAGAAAATGCAAGAAACAAGCACATAACTTAAGATCAGTGTATGAATCAACTTCAAATTTACAGAGAGTTTTAGCGTAGGCTTTGCTAAGCCATTAAAATTCATTCTGAGTCCTCCCTCCATGCCTCCTATTGATTTGACTTTGCTAACACAAAAAGAGGTGGTCAATCTTTTTAAAACCCCCTAAAGAAAAACCTGTTTTTCACTTCCTGGCTCCTCAGCTTTTTCTTGCCCACCCTTCCCCACCCCAGCTCCAGGACATACAGTCTTTCGGTGCCCTTGCACTACCTCACGGTTACGCCGTACACTCTTGTTACCGCTGCTCTGGTCGTGTCCGGGTAAATAGTTGTTGCACACGAACACAAGAAATCTGACATGGGGTGACTAGTGAGCCCAAAGTTTATTAGATATGTGTCACTTGCGGCACATGGGGTATATGTCTGTGAGTCAGCAGCAGATACTGTATGTTCCATTTATTGCTTTAGATTTACTATCTGCGGAAGGTCTAGATCAGCTGAGACTATGCACCTTTGAAACTTGACCAGGCCAATTTTTTATTCAGAAATTTAGATGGGGGTCCTATTCGTGATTCATAGTGCGTAAAACAATGATAGATGAGCAAACCAGTTGAAGTCAGTTATTAGTGGTTGTACTCCTCTGTAGTATAAGTGGGTCAATACGACCGGTCTTAGTGAAATCCTTTGAACAAAAGAAATTATTAAATCAATTAGTATTTAGGTCAGTTACTCAAAATAAACCATTTGTAAAGTGCCCTTGAGACAAGCAAGTTAAAGAGTATCAGGAATTCTAAACTCAAATTGAATCTTGCCATTATTCTCGCTTAGCCAAAGCTATCACATTTTACCTTTCCAGGAATACATTATGTAAAGATTTGACTGTCTAACAGGGAAGGTGTTTAGCATTGAATTGAAACAGTATTTCATCTATTTAAGAAAAGTATGAGAGAAATGTGAAACAAGTTTCCTAGGAGTGTGTTAAAACTTCAGTTCATTGTATTTTAAGCTGTGTGTGGTGATACTGTTGTCAGAATTTTAAGAGTGGTTTGTTGCCAATGCTATGGAACTGCTTTTTGCCTGACTCTCTTGTTCATAGAAATCCCCAAAGCAGAGATGGGGATGAGGGAAGAATCTATGAGAATATTTTGTTACATGTAGTTAGATGTATTTAGTCTTAGATGCTTGGGATTTGTCTTCAAGTAATACAAAAAGTACTGTAATAAATATGAACATGTCATTGAATAAAAATCCCGCTAAAATGTGTTTAAAATTATCTACAATATTTCTAAGCATCCCTTAAAATTTAGTAAAGTTCAAGAAGTTTTTAATAGTATAGTATTATCAAGTTATTCACCAAATTATGACGTCTGATTCTTGTAACAAGTTTTTCCTTAAGAAAGGTCAAAGTAAAGCTGTTGGGACATATTTATCGTATTTCTACATGTATTTTCTTGTGTTAATCTGTTGGATGTGTCATAGTAATGACGGTGCAGGCATTGCACCTTACATTCTGCACATGACAGTGACTGAGGAATATTTCTTGGCATTATCAACAGTA
>NW_009649770.1:1249880-1252893 GCF_000708025.1 Charadrius vociferus | reverse complement strand
AAAGAATGTTTGAGGGAACAATTTCATAAAATCTTGTCTGAGAAGATGCTTTAATAAGCTAATATCATGGAAATACTCAGAAGTTCTATCTCAGACATAGTAAACCCTTCTTTTAACTATAGTAACAAAGAATTAAGTGTTCTTTCAGGAAAAATAGAAATTAGGACAGACAGCTTAAAGTTTATCAATCATAAAAACAAAAAGCTGTTTTTTCTGAGCTGATAGACAATACCTTCATGTGGAGTAATAGGCTTTTGTAGTGAACAGTAGTGTGAAGACATCTAGAGAGTAATTGGCAGCTTTTGCTCAGTACTGTACTGTATTCATCTGCTTGTGTTTTATAATTGTGACACACTGATATCTGAATTCGATTGAGATAGTATCGAACTGTGGTCAAAAAGCCAGGCATTGTTAATCTCAACAACCATCTGTCTCCTCAAACTTCAAGCAAGTGTTTGTGCCACCAGTGTTAACATGCTTCACAGTTAACATGCTTTACAGTTTAATAAATGTTACAAGACCAAAGAATTGAACTGTACAATTCAGATGTAGAGAAGTCAGCTTAGCCACTAGACATTCAGAGAGGTGAAAAACAGGAGCGTCTATCCAGTCTTCCTTTCTCTTTAATGTGAAATTCTAAACCTAACCCTCCCGGTTTTAAGTGCTGTATGTCTTCTGATTTTTGTTATGGCTTTTCTGTGTGTGGTGTTTTGTGGGTTTTTTTTGTTGGTGGTGTTTTGTTTTGGTGGTTTTTTTTTTTTTCCCCTCTGAAATGTACCATCATAGTTAAAAATAAGAGGAGAAAAAAAGTAAGCGAGTTTACACTTTATATTGCTCACAGATTGCCAAGTACCTGTGGGTGGCTTAAAGCAGCTGTTTCTCGGTACCTAACTTTCTTCTTTAAAATATAGAAAGGAAAAAAAAAACCAAACCACACAAGGCTAAATGTCAGAGTCTAAATGAAGCCAAGAAACCTTTTCCTAGGTTCACTAGCTCCTCTGGCCAAGGGCATTTATTCTCTCTAAGGGACATAATCTATCCCAGCCAAAAAGCAATGATTTAGCCAATACTTATGCCAATGTTATGACCTCCTCTTCTATGGGTGCAAACAGCTACAACAAGAAAAGACATGACTGCCTTCTGAGGTTTTTTTATCATCTTCTGCTGGAGTTTGTTACAGTGGTGGCAGAAGGAATTGTACTGCTGAAGTGCTTTGGTAGTTTAAGAAAAGCCTGTGGCCTGGGACTGGGTGTAGCTGGCCTGCAGGACCTGCTCTTGTTCTGCTGGGTGGGCTCTCGAGTAGGCACCTGAACTGAGAGGGGACAATGGGAAAGAAAATGTCTTCAACTGTTCCAGCTAAATTTGCCAAAACCATTTCTTCACCTCCTTATCCATGTATAGAAAAGCAGAGGTTTTGTTCCAATTTTTGCTCGTTAGAAAATCTGTGTATTTTTTGTGGGGAAGATGTCATTTCCAGCAGGAAGATTGGTCATGAGGATTTCTCAGGTCTAGTACAGACCTGGGCAAAGGATGCCATGAGAGAAAGACATACGTACAAAAACCAACTCAAAATAATTAGTACCCCAGTGGTTAGGGTGCTCATGCTTAGTGTATTTCTTGCTTTCTACAGTATCTTTCGTTTTGCAGTGTATGCACGCTAACTATGCATGTGTTAAAGTACATATGCCACAGCAAGGGTGTCCTAATTAAGTAGACTGAAAGAATCTATCTCTTTCTGGTCCTGTGAGCAACAAGAGATTTGCACAGTTTTGAAAAGCTCCAACTGCTGAGATGGATCAACTGGTCATCCTGAGGGACTGCGGAGAAGGGCGTCTAGGTTATGTGGTGCACGAGATCAGCCAATTCCCAATGTGTGTTCTGAGAAGCGTAAAAACGCAGAAACGTCGAGGCTGGAAGGGACCTCTGGAGATACCTGGTCCAACCTTTTGTTGAGAACAGGGCCTTGAATTATGTTATCCAGGGGCAATAAAATCAGTTGCTGCTGCTTGTGAACGCATTGTTAAAGGCTAATGTTCACCTTTGTAATGCATTAGTGCTGAATAGGAATGATCTCCTCTCTGCAACTCTCCTGCATGCTTCATTCTTAATTGCAAGCCCTCCTGCAGGAAGAACGGAAATAATTAAAGCTGGTTTTGAATCTGCATTTCTTTGTACTGTTGCGTAACGGGAACAAATATTACTCTGTCAGTTCCATGTTGTTATCAGCGCTCATTCAAAATCAAAAGATTAATAGTGTTTTTGTTTTATCCTTATTTTTAAACTCTTTAATGAGATGATAATTTAGATAGAATGCAGTTCTCTTACAGCATTTGATTTTCTTCCCCCCACCCATTCATGTCAATTATTTCAATTTCTAAGGGTGCATCATGTGGCTTTTCTTCTTCCTCCATCTGCGCCACATTGTTCTTCAAGAATAAGTCAGGGAAAGTAGAATGAAACAAAATGTAGTAGCAACATTGCTCACTTCTGTTATTCTTTCCTGTTTTCAGGTGACAGTGACTGACCCCAAATACAAGAGTGGCTTTTCTGGAAACGTCCTATCTGACTCAGAATAATGGATATAAAAGATAGAAGACACCGTTCTCTGACGAGGGGCCGGTGCGGAAAGGAATGTCGCTATACAAGTTCTTCACTGGACAGTGAAGACTGCAGAGTACCAACTCAGAAGTCTTACAGCTCAAGTGAGACACTGAAGGCGTATGATCATGACACCAGGATGCACTATGGAAATCGAGTTTCTGACCTGGTTCACAGGGAGTCGGATGAGTTTCCAAGACAAGGTATGTTTACAGTCGGAACTGGTTTACTTTACAGCAATCCTCATAGACGATCTCTGTTGCTTGTTAAAGTGCACCAGGAGATATCAGGGATTTTAATGAAAGAACTGTGAGAGAATGGGTGCCATTTTACCATTATTTCAGCTGTTTTGTGTTAAATTAGGAAGCTCTTTCTCTGCTTAGATGGCTGATACTGTTGGAATTGGCTATTTGTA
>NW_009649770.1:1220299-1249820 GCF_000708025.1 Charadrius vociferus | reverse complement strand
ACTTGCCATGGATCTCAAGGTTGGCCAATATGCTTGCTTTGAAGTCTGTTTCCTAGGTTCATTTTAGAAATAATAATGTCATTTTCACCTAAACTTGTCAGTGTGCCTGTACAGAGTGCCTGTACTGAAGATAACTCAAATACCGTTATGGTAAAACCCCATATGGCCAACATATATTCGTTATTAATCAGGTGCCTCAGAATATTCCTTTCCTGTTCTTAACTGCTGTGTAATTGAAATGTGGGAATGGGAATGCTATTTCCTCTGACTTCATTTTGTCACTGCTTATCCTTCACCTCATAAAAACTGGAAGGAGGAAACTCATCTAATTATTTTTATAATTGACCATAGCACGTTATCGCAGCATCGAGATCTTAGAACTAATATTGAAATAACCTGCACATGTGAACTTGTAAGCAAGGTGAAGTAATCTCTTCTTTTATAAAATGATCCTCTCTTTAAATACCTGTTATGTCTAATGAATTAAGTATCTAAATGTTTTTAGTTCCAAAACTATGATTATGCCTTTACACTGTACACACACATAGTTTTACTCTCATTCAGATATTTACTTCTCTTAGTAAATTGTAAGGCTCTGTGTTGGAACCATTCATGAACATTGCTTCATAGGAACAGTGTTTAATTATCTGTTTTACATGACCAAATAGCGTGATTAAATTGCCACTCAGTCAACAATTAGATATAGTTTTTAAAATAAATTACTTGGTTTAGTTGCAGTTGAAGAATCAGATATGGTTTATGTCAAGCAAGATACAGGCATAAATTTATAGCCCTTTGTGCTCCTCTCAATGGAAGGTGAGTTATCTAGTACATCTTTAGATGCTGAAACTTTACTATTTTATATTTGTGCTTGTTAATGGCATATGATAGTTCTCTCTACACACTTCTAATACTGTGACTCAGGAAATACTAAGTTACCACACTTTTCTGTGTAGATCATTCAATGAAAGGTCTTTTTTTTTTTTTTTATACTTTATATCATGTCATGCAACTTCCTTAAAGCATTCTGCCAGCAGTCAGCGTCTCTCTTCACCTTTAAATCAAAATATCTATTAATTAGCATCTCTAATTAAACCCTTGTCTAATCCCTTATTTCTCTCGCGTTTGTTTACATACATTTGGAAGTGTTTGCACTGTGCTTGCTCTATCACACATCCAGTTCTATTTTCTGAGGTAATCTCTGTTCTTGTAGGGTCTGTCTTTGCTTATAGGTATTTACCCAGAGATGAGGCATCAAACTGCAGCTAGATCATGTGAACTACGGGAGCCATTTTCACTGTGATTTGTTCAGCCTTTGTGTACAGGAGTCATCTAAATATTACTTTTCCCTATCTTGATGATTGATGCTTCAGCTCAAGTGCCTCATTTTAGTTTCCAGGTCATTATTTGGCATTTCATGAGGATGTTCTTTTTCTCTTGATTACTGATTTGACAACTGTTCACCCTCCTCCTGCTCTTAATGTGTTCTTATCTGCCCTCTTTATGAAGGGGAGTGTAAATTGTTGGTAACCGAATTGAAATGCTCAGATATTTTTTTTTTTATTATTTTTCCCACATGCTAGTCTGTGTTGTATGTCTAGATGAATAAAGTTTATTGTAGAGGGCCAAAGTTGTGGGTTTTTTTTTTTTGTTAGATAATCTGAGCATTAACTCCTTATTTTCCACCTTTTGTGAAGTTTCAAAGCAAATTTCTTTAGAAAATAAGTCTGTATGATGATTCTTCATATTTGAAAGCTTGGTATCTTTCTGACTGTACATTTCCTCTACTGACATGAAATTTGAGATAATGTGGCAAGCAGATCTAGATTAAGACTCGGTACACATTCTCACTTTTTACATTAATACTATATGGATAAAAATGTGGTTCATATAGTAGGAAATACTGTTCATTACATCTTAGGCGTGCGGTTTCCAGCTGCAGACATCTAGAAATTTACACATGTAAATTTATTCTAAATTTGAGTGGGTGTTTTGATGGGATTAAATTCTGTAGGAAATAAACATACTTAAAATAAATAGTCTTTAGAGGATTTTTTATTCTTCTATTATAAAAAAGCTTGACATATTTTTTTAAGCAATTGTAGATATTTTCCTCAATATTTTGTCTCTTCTGTTAGTAAAGCTGTATGCAGTTGACTTACTGAAAAGTATCTGGTTTAACCGTGGCACTGGAACTGCTCAAAGCAGTTGTTTTTAGCTGCTGCCTGATCATGTGTTAACTTGGGTTTGAAAATTTGTTAAGCGTAACACCACGTTGTACTGCTTCCATTCTTGTTTACGATGATTCGACAGTGAAATGCTGATAACAAAAACTATATTCAGAGCTCAGAAGTATGAAACAGATCTTCTTGGTTTGCTTCAGTATTTTACTGTCCTCCTGCTCTGACTTGTCTCATTCTTCATGAAAAAGCAGGTCTCTGAAGTATAAATACCTCTAAGCTAGCATGAATAACGCATTTGACAGGAAGATTGAATTTTGATGGACATTTAGCTCTGACAATACCACTTAAACTTTGACATTGTTTGCATGTTTGGAAATAAGCTTTTTGTGCTAATCGTTGACAAACGTGCCTACCAAAGAAAGTTCCTCTTTGCTGTAGATGCTACTTCCTATTTGGAAGTTTTGGTATAAAGGCAAGAGGGGTGACATGACTATATATTAACTTAGGCATCTTAGTCTGGCATTACTGCAAGTGTGCTTTTTCCTAAGATGATTACCTGTAATTTTTTGAAGTAATAAAATTCTCCTTTTAAAGTCTGTTTTTAACATATCAGTAACAATATTTGTAGAAAGTCAGTCAGAATAGGTTCGGTATTTTTGTGTCCAGTTTATTTTCTGATCACCTTCCAAGCAGGTCGTCTGATTCTTGGCTAAAATGACAGGTCCAATTTCCCATAGCGTAGATAGAAATGTATGTGTAATTCCAGTACCTGCACTGGATATTCGCTATACAAGCGATCTGAAAAATACAGTCCTTCAGTGGATCTGAGAGAGCACTTGTACGTTACATAAAACATTACAAGTTTTATTTAAAGTTGAGGAGTCCTTTTTGAATACTGTATTTTAAGATGAATAGAAACTTTTCTACTTTCTGCTAGGATATGTCAAAATCTTGACAATAGTTCTGATGCCTCTGAATACTTGGAGTATTTTACAATCTTGTGCTAATATGTGAATTTCTCTATATGCCATGCATTTTTCCACCAAAGAGAACCAATTATCAAACTTTATCTTTTTTTTTTTTTTTGTTAAAGACGTTACCTACTTTCTGACTTCATCTGCTGACACAGCATAGTGAAGGTAAATGTCCTTAGAAGCAAAAATTGAGGATTTTGGAAAACTTTTCTTTGAAGAGGTTGCTTTGAAAGACAACTTTTCTTCAAGTAAACTTTGTAACCAAATTATGCTTAGAAGAAGACTCTGCTGAGTTGCTAAGAGTTTTAAACTGGGTTTCAAAGGATGATTGCAAACCTTACTGTTCCAGAGTTCCTCGCTTGGCATTCATAGCTCCTGGATTTTGTATTTCTGCCTGAGCCAAACGCCAGGCTTCAGCTGATGCAGAATTTATTAGCCAGTAGTTCTACTGAATTGAGTGCTTTCCCATTCTCAGGTCAGATGTAGTTTAGCAGTAAATCTCTGCTGTGAAATGTTAGAATAACAGGAGTATATGATTGAAGTTATTAAAAGTAAGTCTAAAAAATGCAATCATATTAAACTGGACCTAACAGTCTTCTGAAATATTTTTATTATTTTTACCACAGTTGAAATGCTTTGTATATATTGCAGCATCTCTTATAAGACTTATCCTATAAGTTCAGTAAAGAACAATAGCCAATACCTTTCTGTATGTCAGCTCAAATTCCATTTTTTATTCTTTTATACTTAACATGTACTATTTGGATCCTGTTTAACGCTTTAGGTCTGTTAACAGGAGTTAGAAAAAAGTAGTGACAAGGATTATAATAAATCCTTTATAATGTCCCTTAAGATTGACCGGTATTTTTATTGACATCAAATAGAAAATTAGGTTATTGCAGTAGAATTCTCAGAGAGGGGCACTTGGGAAGGTATAATGCACTCAGTTTTCTTTCACGTGAAGTTGCGTTACTGTGCGGTCCTACTCATCATCTCCTGGGTATTTCCTGCTGCATCTTTTCTCCGTATATATTGAATAAGCTTCTTGAAATAAAAAAGGAAAATATCTATTAAAAGACAAACAAAACCAAACCCAAAGCAACCCAAAAGCAGTTTGATGA
Organism: Charadrius vociferus; assembly: GCF_000708025.1. Classification (NCBI taxonomy): domain Eukaryota; kingdom Metazoa; phylum Chordata; class Aves; order Charadriiformes; family Charadriidae; genus Charadrius; species Charadrius vociferus. Next base: position 1,245,542 of record NW_009649770.1, on the reverse strand, counting down.
ATCAACATTTTATTTTTTACAGCCTACTCTAGGTCAACTCTGATTGCTGAGAAAAAAGAAAGTTGTTTTCTCTTCTTCTTCACGTCATAAATCTGTCACCAGAAAATTTACTGGGGCACATTTGAAGAACCACGTTGCAGTAATACTATTTCACGAGAGTGATTAAGCTTGTTCAGATTTAAAGTTACTGTGGTCAGGTGTTCTGTGTTCAGCAGTGACTGATGCACTGCTGTGCAGAGGGAGTAGTTGCTCTTGCAGGTTCTCAGGCTAACCAGACTTTGTCTCACTGCTTATATTCCCGGTAACACCAAGATGAGATTTATGTCATCTTGTCATCAAACATGAGTCGTACTTGCCTTTTAGGCTCAACTTAGTGTGTCCTTTCCAAATCCAACTGAGTTATACTAAACTTAGTTTTAATATTTCTTTTCAGAACCTGTGACCTTTTGAAAATTAAATGTTTGATATGTAGATTTGGATTAAAGACATTAAAGAAAACTTTTCCTTGTACTCTGGTTAGAGTAGGAGCACATTCTTAGTTTCCCTTTGCTATGTTAGGTTTTGAATGGCATTCTGCAATATGTTGCTTTTCGGTATATCCATACACGTACATACTCAAACCAAATCCAAAGCAGGTGGCAGAAGCTTAAGAAAGAAGCCCTTAACATGGGATCAGATGTAGGGTAGCTTGTGTGGGGGAAGAAGGCCTCAAGGCAAATTTCCTGTTATAACCAGTACACACAGGCAACTTGCACTGCTTTTGAATCAAGATTTACTTTGGTTTTAATGGTTACCGAAGAGACACGCGATCCCAGTGTGAAATATTTATTCAGGTGAGACAACTGCATTCGATTTCTGTTCTCTAGAAAACACAGCATTAGTGAGAAATAAAGGTTTACATTTTAATATATATACCTTATTTAATAAAACAAAGATGTTGAATAACTCCCTCCCCTATTTTCTCCCTCCTCAAATCATAACAGATTATTTGGTTCTTGTTGTTAAGGGATTTAAAGACATAAAAGCACTCTTCATCTGTACTTTCAGCTTTGTTGATATTGTTAATAATGGAGCTATGTAGCAGCATTACTAGACTAGCAAATAAATAAAAGTACAAACCTGTATAGCACCCTGCCCCAAATATGCTTTTAGGACAGGAAAATGTTAAGAAAGCCTAACCCAAAATCTAACATGCCTCTCATTTATACTCTAGCATCAATCAAGTGGCCTTTTGAGCTGTAATATTAAGATCTGCTGATAAATAGGAGTTAAACTAAAACTTTGTGTATATTAGATCTGAGTGACAATAACATAAAATCAGTAGGAATTCTCTTTAAAAGTGACTTTTCAGGGAAACATCGTGGCATAGGCTCTCGGTCTTCAGGGTACTTTCAAGTACATATGCAGAAATCATTTCCTCTTGTTCTTTTTGTGGGTGTTTTTTGGTGCTTTTTTTTTTTTCTTCTTTTTGCCCCCCTTTTGAGCAACAAGCTCTCCAATTTGTAAATGGTAGTTTAAATCCGGTTTTCCTGGTAATCTTACTTTCCACTTCCTTTCATTCCTCTTCCATCCTCCTTTCTTGGCGTTTCAGCATTTTAGATCTTCCTATGTCGTGACTTAGTTTGGTGTGTGTGGTTGGTTGCTCAGACCTGCTGGGACTAACGGTTGAGAAGTCAGACTGTCTAACACGGACTTGTCGAATGCAGGTGTAACTCTTACTCTTTTACCTGTTTGACTAGTTGAGCCAGCTTCTACATCAGCATCTTGGCTGTTAGGAGTCCTCCTCCGAGAGAGCAGATACTGAATGACAGGAGGTGTGCTCCAGCCCGGCAATTCAGAGGTGGCCGTTGCCATACAGCATGTTCAAGTGTTTAAAGTGTCATTGCTATAGAAAGAATGTCATCAACTAGCAAGCTAAGTACGCAAGGTAATCAATTAAAGTATTACTGGGAATCTTGTTCTTGGTGAACATAATAAAGATGAAGTTGGAGTTTAATAAAATACTGTCTTCTGAAACTTTATATAGAGAAGCTATGATGCTGACAGAGGACTCCAGTAATAATTAATATGACCAGTGCTGAAAAACACGGTACTATTCTTATATTAATATGTATTTGTAGAATAAACAACAAACAGCTAGATATAATATGTGAATTCTGTGTACACACACAGTTTCTCTCAGGGAATAATTTTTTATTCTTGGCAGTTTCTCTCTAGTGATCATTATTAAAAATCAGGATTTGTTTACAGTTTAAATAAGAGAATCAGAATGCAGGAATTGCCCTTTCCGGTGCAGATATATAGGTATATATAAACTTATGTTCCTTTCTTCCTAAACAGTTATTTAGCTTTCAAAAAGAGCTCCTGCTGTTTTTACTGCTGCTGTACTGGACTGCTCATTAGTTGATGATTAAGTTAAACTTGGTTCTATTTTTTTTAATCATTTACAAAGTTACATGAACTTTATGTAAACTTGATAGAAAAGGATAGCTTTTAAAAAGTAGACATTGTCAACTCATATAGTTATCACACACTGGGAATAAAAGAAATTTTTAAAAAACCTTAGGCCTACTCTAGAATAGGCTTAGTAACCATTTTAATGCAAATGTCTTTTCGAAAGAACCTCAATTATGCTTCCTGTACTTTATAGTTACAAATTTGTATCAAGCAAAAAGGTCTTGTGCTTCAAAATAAGAGGACTAGGGTTTGCTAGCCCTATAATGCTAGGGCCTGACTAAACGTTGAAGAAAAACTATTCTTTGTATGCTCTTTTTTTTTTCTTTTCATCCCTTTGCTCAGCTATGTAATAGAAGTCTAAGACTTTGGATACTGAAAATAATAATTTTTGATCCTATAAATCCTTCCCCATTTTCTCATACACACATGTGCACACACCATTCTAAGAAGTTTGCAATATTTAGGCACATTCATGTGGAGCATCCATGCTCTTTCTCTTATTAAAATTCATCATAAAGGGAAATCATGTACTCCAAGGAGATGAAATAATATTTTTCATTTTAAAATAAGATACTATAAATGAAAATACTTATTTCTTGATTAATCCTGCTAACACAAATGGCTAACTCGTGCAAATTCTGCAAATATTTCACCTTCTCTGGGTTCTTTTTTTCAGAAGGATCTGCAGTTTAATATGGTATTTTTCAGCAAGAAGGGTTTGGAAAGGGGGCTGATTACTTGTGAGTGTTCTCAAACTGATGAAAAGAGGAGACTCAGATGCTTTTCTAATACAACCTATTACCATGAAAATCTGAGATTTGAAAAGGTTTTATGCTTGATCTGGGTTTGAATTGGGCATCTTTGTCCCTGCATCCTAGACGTGTACCAGAAAATTAGTCTCCAGAAGTCATGTAGTCCAGATTTTGCTTTACTGAATATTGTTTTGTTTCCGTTGTGAGCTTGGGACCCCCTCTAACTTGTTTTCTGATAAAGAGAAATTAGGCCATTTGCTTTTCCTCCTTTCTCATAATAGAGGAAGACATAAATATTTAAATAAAATGGAAATCCGTGAATTTTAAACTGGCAAAAGATGTTTAGGTTGGTTTATACATTGTTGAATTGATGACCAATTCACTTAAATCTTTTTAAATGGTAATCAAAATTAGTAGAAAAGAAAATGAGAAGCAAGTACAATAGAGTAAGCAGGGCTTGGCATCTTTTATTTGTTCATTTTAGTTTCTATTATTTCTGTCTGGATTCCGAGTTTAAGGTCAGAAGGCATACTGGTTATCTTGTTTGCCCTGCTATCCAGTTGCTCGTTAACTTTCATCAGATTATTTCTACACTGATCCCAGTAATCTGTCCTTGAATGAAGCACATTCTGGAGTCTTGAAAGCGGCAATAGGCAGAAAATCCGTTGTTTCCACTGGCAGGCAGTGTCTGTGGGAAGTCAGCATCCACGTTAAAAGCAGATGATGGCTTCTCTTTGGATTTTGGAAACTGACTTCCGTTGGTAGCCAGTAGGTCTGGTGATGCCCTTTTCTGTTTTATTGGAACACCCATAATACCAGTGTTGTTTCTTTACAGATTTGATTAGATGCTGCAGTTAGGCCAGTTGTCTTTTCTATGAGCTCTATCTATCTAGGTAGAGCTGTTCAAGCATCTGCCTGTATAGTGTCATCTTCCATCATGAATTCAGATTTGTTGCTTGTTTCTAAACCCTCTCCTATCTTTTAGTTTTTCTCTCAAGGAAACCAAATATACCATAGTAATGCCATATATGCCTTAATGATGGGGATAAAGACATGTCGAAGAGACAGTGGCATGTCTAAAGATAGCCCTTTCACTACTTTCATGTTTTTAAATCTAGACTTCAAACTAGCTTTTTCTGGCAGCAATCACTTTCTGTTGAGCTGCTGGTCCTTCACGGTCCCTAAATTTTTTCAGACTCTGGATAGCTGACTAGACGAAATAACATGCAGATATTTTTATATATTGCTATTTTTTTTTTCTGTGAGTGCTTAGCTGGAAGTGTCTTACAGTGAATGCAAAAGTACATGTCTGTGAATGTAGACCATATTGGAAACAGAGATTTACTGTCCCAAAGTGTAATGCTTACTCAGCCATCTGATGAGATTTGAGCACTAAACAGTTTGAGAGGGATGCATAAAGCTGTTTTATTACAAGATGCTGTTATGAATTGTAGCAGCTTTCCTTATGGTATACTGCTGTTGCCAAACAAGTTGCATGAATGTAAGCAGTTTTATTTGTAATTACTTGCTTCCAGTTCCTTAGAATATTTGGGTTATAGCTGTTTGTGATTCCTGCTCGTCTGCTAGTGGCAATCCCTACATCCTGCTTAGTTCAGAATCAAAAGATATCTTTTAAAACTGTTTGGAGAAAAGCCTCTCTGAGAAATGCTGTTTCTTATACATGATATAGAACGGGTCTCTGATGTTTGTATGTGTGTGATAGAACCTTGTTAAAATGGATGCAGAAAGCTTATACAAGAAAATTCAAAAAACCAAGTTCTCTGTTTCTTCTTAATGTGGTGAAAAGTAAAGTAAGATTTCACTTTAGCTGAATTTGAGCAAGACCAGAGAATGGAGAGAGGAGTTACCTGCCTAAAGAAATGTTATGGAAAACACAGTAGTTAAGAATTAGGCTATTTTCTAAACTTTGGTCAAAAACTGGATGTTACAAACTGAATTTGACACTTGAAAAAGTTCTTGGCATAATGGTAAAAGCAGTGCCTGTTGTCTTGTTTGTGATTCTGTTCTCAGCTCTGTGTAACTACCATCGTGTTCTATGATGGTTAGCATCAAACAGTTAGCTCTGTTTTTCTTAGGACAGTCAAATGTTTTCACAATCATTACTTTTCACAAACTAAGATACTTGCTTGAAGTACATCACAAGAGAAGAACAGTTTGATCATTAGTACTGAAATATCTCTTCAGTGTAGTTTGTCCAGTGTAATTTTGGTAGTGAAACTATCTGTTTGTCTTCTGTTGATTACCATGCAAGATGCTCCTTCAGCCTAAAAATTTTGCTTGGAAGATCTTACCAATATCTATCCATTTCTATTGCTTGCATTGCTTCCTTTATCCAAGTTATCAGCCCAGGTATGCCTTGGCACTCCTAGTATTGTAAACATCTCTTAGCTGCATGCACGTCACTGTCGTATTGCTTTTTTCCTTCTTTATCAGCTCATTTACCCAGTCTGAAGTTCCTGACTCTTGGTGCTGCCTGCCACTCTGTTTCTTCTCTTAGTGTATCTGTTCAATGTATTCATATGTGACCTAAACTTCATGGAAAGTTTCATGTATGGGGGGATTACACAGAGAGCTACAGGTGAGGTTTTTTGGTTTGGTAGTTCCACCAGCTGGTGAAGAACATAAAGAAATGTCTAATGTCAAGAAAGTTTAAACAAATATCCAATATTTATAGTATTTTTTCCTGTATTCCGTCTGAAAAAGCTAGAATAGCAATCTGTCTGGTTTTACCTAGAAATTAGCAAGTTGTCTGCTGACTGCTGGCTAGAAACAAGTTTAAATTTTGGTTATGTGAAGTAAGCGCTCAGCTGCAAGATGACTCAGTTCAGTACAACTTTGTCTTCTCAAATACATTAATGAATTCAGTTTTTATAAGTATTGAAGTAAAAATTACCAGTATTTTAGGCTTTGCCTCTTAAGCCAGAGGCAATGTTAAATCTGATAATTTAAAAAATAATAATAACAAAAAAAGAGGCCATCATGTCGAACAAATTGCATAAATTTCCTTCCCTCATGCAAATGGCCCATTCTGTGGTAACTGGTCTAGCACAGTATTCTAGCTTTTTTAATTGCTTCCAGCAGAATACTGAGTTTTAAAGAATGCACTTTAAGATCACATATTAAATATTGTATTAATATTTCAAACTCTGTAGTTACAGGACCAAAAAAAGCTTTTTATAAGTAATATTCCGTTGAATTTCATAGTGTTATCCAATTGTTTCTCGGAGTTTTTCTATCCCTAAGATAGGCATTTGAACAATATTGAAGCAAAGCTACAATGGTGCTTAATCTCTGGGAAACTATTACCTTCAATGAAGACTATCCACAATACGCTAAAAGTTTACTACACAAAGTGATAGTCTGGATGTGATTATTGCTTGAGTAATCTTACCAAAGAGTTGGACAGGCGGGGATTAGTCATGTAGTTTCTTGTTTGGGGTTTTATTTTCTAATGAGTCTGCTAAATTTCGTGCAGTGATGTTTTGGCACCAATTTTAAAATTATGACAGTGACTAAAATTTTCTGTATGGATAGGCAGCTAAGTGTGTGTGCTCCTACTAAGTTTTTTTCGAAACTCTTACAAACACAAAAATAAAACTCATAAGCCATTATTCCCAATATCTGCTTCAAGCACTGAATTTATAAAGTAGATTGTTAATAATATGAGGAATGATATATCACAGCTGTAATTCTGTGTCTTCTAAAGTTAATGAACAGTTATAATTTTCATAATGAAAAATTAAAATAAGGTTAAAGTGGTTTATAAGACTGCCTACAGATCTAGCAGCAGTCTAATTAGAAGAAAGAACATTAAATTTGAGGGACTTGGAAATACATTTTATCTTGTATTGATAGAGGACTGAAATCCTGTACTTGTATTTAGGATTCTTTGAATGTGGACAATTCAACCAGAACACAGCACAGAAAAATTAAATGTTATTTGCTCTCTGAAATCACTGTGTACACAACAGATTGTGGTTTTAGATGTCTTCAGTACTTCAGTTATGTGATTCTCTCTTGTTGACTCAGTGCAACAATCTCTCATCTGTGTTTGCCTGTTTCTCTACCGTTCCTTAAGTAAAATGAACCTTTGTGCTTGGTTTTACTATTAACAAACTGTAATGAAGCCTTTGTTACTGTGCACTGGCTATTCTGGGGTAAGGCAGCAAAGCAACGCAGATGAGGTGCTGGCTTAATGGATTGAGGTAGTTTTGGAAAAAGTCAACTACCCCCAACTGTTTGCCTTTGGGAGACGGTATTGCACAGGTAAGGCTTAGCTTGGTTTTTACAACTGATCCTTAAAGAAAACATCTGACTTCGATGACACTCAGCTTCAAACCACAAGAAGCTGCCATGACATGTTTTCCGTGCTCTCGTCTTGCCCCGAGTATCAGTGCGGGGGTGGGATGTGTGTGGATGCGCGTCGCAGGGTGGAAGCTGTGAAGCTGCCGTCTCTTCCCACGGGTGTTTGCCAGGCGGGCGGCTGGGAGACCCCATTACGTGTTGGGAAGCTTTGAGGGGCCGACAGCAGCATTGTAATACTACACTTCCCTGAACTTGTTTTTCATTTTGTGTAATCCAGAATGACTGTAATTGAGAGTATATGTGGAACAAGCAGGCTTTGTGGTTATCGAATGTGTCAGCTTTGCTTTTTATGTTTATATGTCGGCTTTGTAACTCTTATAAGCTGTTATTGCATGACAGACTCCTCCATCTTAAATTCAGTCTCTTAAATTCATCTTCTTCCTTCATTTTTTTTGACAGCATAACAATGTTATACCTTGATCCAAGTATACCTTCCCTGCACAGGGGGTTTCTGTGTGGTGGGTTTTTTTGTGTGTGGATATTACTACGCTAGGCAGAGCAGGCCTTCTTAATAAAATTCCTGTGAAGTATTGTTTTAGAGTGAATTTTCTGTTGATCTTTGTGTTTCCTCATTATTTCTACAGCTTGCAAAAACATAATGGGATAGGATTTATCCAGTTTTTCTCCAGTGTCTCTTTCACTGCTGAGGATCTTCGTATCCAGTTTAGGATACTGTATACCAAAAAAAATAATAATTCAGAAGTGTGGCAACCTATTCTCTTACCATACAGATGTGATATTTATAAAACAGAAACTTTGGGGTTGCAAAACACAATGATTATCTTTAGAACAAGATGGGGTATCTGTGCATAGGAACAACTTAGAATAAATAGAATGGCGTGGCAGATTGAAGAAACCCAATATTAAGAGGTGATTTTCACAGTTGTAATATTGTGTTGTAAAATATACAAATATGGTTTAATAGTCCTGATTAGGTTATACAATCTAAAGTATCAATTTGCTCAGCTGTGGAGTAGCGGATTGGGAGAATAGGAATTTAATTTATATTGAAAATTGTTTTCCTGAAAATTATGATTTTCCTAACATACAGTGGTTTTGAATGCTATTCTAAGAATATTTTGATTACCCCGGCATCACTATTTTTGTATCCTTATTGTTTAAGCTATAGTTGGAGAGGGTGAAGTCAATACTCTTTTTCTCCCTCTTTCACTTTCTATCTTCCAGATCACAGAGAAATTGCAGCAGTTAGTATATTTGTCAGGCAATGGGAAAGACTTCTATACTTGTGTTCGCACCAGGAATGTGCAAACATTAAACAAAGGGCTCAAATTGATAAGAGATTTACCTTAGATCCTCTTCATGTGGCTTAAATAACGTTCTGCAAGCGAGAAGGTATGGTAGCGTATCAAAAAGTGTTGGTTTTGCAATACAGAATGAATTTCCACGAAACAGTTGACTAAATTAAGCCCATGGATATGTTTATGGTACTGTTTTTCAGAATGAAAATTAAAAGCTGCGTTTCTGGAGCTGATAGGACTATTTAGCAAGGAAACAGACTCGTAGTTATTGGTAGCGGCTGTGAATATCACATAGGCCTCTTTAAAATAAGAGGTGTTGCACCGGTTGTGTTTAAAGCCTACGTGAAGGCCAGCAGTATAATTTACTTAGAGCTATGCTTATACAATACGCCTGAAAAAATGCCAAATTGTTCCGTTTAAATTAATCTCGTTCCTATGTCATGAGATGTTTAAAATAATATTGTTTGCTCATGTAAGAGAAATTCTCCCCTACAGACATGACATATCTTAAAGGCCTTTATCACTTCAACTTTCAAGACAGAGGGTAAAGTTGAGCTAAATCTCTGCACAAACTTTACCTTCCTACAGCCCTTTTATTAAAAGATATTTTTCTGTTGTCAGCAGCTCCGAGAAGAGAGTATTGTCGTTTAATTCTGCATGTGATCTTTGGCAGCCGCAAACCTCCCCCCCAAAAGACCCAAAGGAAATCTGTTAGCAGTTTGAGCAGCTAAAGTAATAAGACGACCCTGTTGCGTAGGAGGGCAAACTGCGTATCTTTATCATTTAACTTCCTCCTGTTCCACTTAAAAACATCTTTGTACAGACTATCTTAAATTCCTGATGACTCGAGGTGGTAAATTAACATACAGCATAATCTGAAATGCAGATGAGGGGAGAGAGGGCACTTGTGGAAAGTGGCTTCTTGTCTTACTGTCAAGGAGACTGTTATGCTTGAAGCTTCATATTTCTGCTGAAATCTGTAGATATTTTTGGATATGCAGGTGGTAGAGTTTGTCTGTCAAATTTTCCAATTTTTTTTCTCTCGGGGAATTCTTTGCAAGAATCTTTAGATTATTTGTGTGTTTTTCTTTTTTCTCTGCGCTTGCCAAACAATTACATGAGTTTGTCATGCTGGTTGGCCTTTCTTAAGGACTCCTAACCTGTGCAGAATGATACTGGTCAATAAAGGCTTTTAAAATCCCAGGAAAAAAAAATAAATAGTGAATCTAAATGAAGTGGCAGTATCCTCAGTGTTGAAAAGGCAAGGTAAATTTAGAGATATGAGGATTGATATGCAAGAGCGTTACCAAGATAAAGAGAAGGTGAATAAGGCCAGCCAGGAGCAATGCTGACAGAGGGATAAAGAAAGAAAGGTATCAGTATAGACTTTAGGGTGCTAACACTGGACAGAAGCAGCAAGAAGAGAAAGCATTAGCAGAATTTTTGGAACTAGCTCTTATCTGGAAAGTCTTACCAATAAAGTGGGAAAGAGGCCATCCCAGGCACAGAAAGAATTGGAAATAATATGGCTTTGCAAAATAACCTGGAAGGAGGTAAAAGGAAAAGCATGTGTAAGATGGTATCAACTGGCCTTGCTCTGTACAGCTTGGGAGCTTCAGCTGGTGGTGATGCTAAAGATTGGGTTTTGCTTCTTGCCTACGTGGTAGAATTGCTATGAACAACGTTAAAATAGAGCTATGGGAAGCCAATAGCATGGCTGTAGATGGAGGCGGTACCCTGAAGCTCATCTGCAACATACATACTTTTAGCAGCATAGGCAAATGCTGCTGCATCCCCGTATACCGTCACGCTCCGGTTGGATCCCCTTGTTATGTCATCTGCAGTATGTTTCCATTTTGGGAAGTGGAAGCCAGGAAAACAGATAGTGTTTTGTGCAACCTGGGAAGCCAATGCCAGGAGGTGGGTGGAAGGGGAGGGTGTGTTCCCCGGGGTTTCTCTGCATCAGCCCCAGAAGAGGTTATGGAGTGGTGGTGGCCGATATAATGGATGTTCATACTTCTAAGTCTTTCTCTGCTCTTGTTGCTGAGTGCATGTGGCACAACTGATGCTTAAGGATGGCTGAAATGTGTATGATTGGCTTTATTTACCTGAAGGTGATGTGACTGAACTGCATTTAGCATTCCTTCCTTTCTTCTGCAGCCTGTGAGTTGCTGATTTAACAACAGCTAATGAGTTTTTTCAAATGATCTTGCTGCCAGCTCCCTTAAATTGTCATTTGCTTCTTTTTTTGGGGGGGTGGTGGGCAGAGCGCAAAATGCGTTTCCTGTAACCTTAAGAAATTTTCTCCTGGTACAGAGCCTTTTTAGCAATTCCCAAGTTCAGTGGTGTCCTTTAAGAAGTATTTAGTCTGCAGATATAAATACTATCTCAGCTCTTGAGGGGAAAAGCCTCTTAAATTCATATTGCTGTATAGTTGTTTAATGTTTCAAAACCACAGACTGACTGCAGGAAGAGCCAATGCTGTAACTGGGACTCGCTCTGAAACGCAGTGATAGTCAAGTCCATACCCATATGGAATACCGAATGTGCAAGATTTCAAAATAATCTGATGTTAAACGTACAATTGTCTCAAACTTTAGTTTTTAACATAGCAAGCTTTGCCTATAACTGCAAGAATGCCCTAACAGGTGGGAACCAGATAAAGCATTGTCTGAGAGGGATGAGGCACAAGCAGACGACTTGCCCAGAATCCACAATCCCCGGGGGTGGTGCTGAGACCAGTTTAGCCCGTGTGAATGGCAGGGTACCTTGGTGTCAGCTGTGGGACGGGTGAGTGGTTGCTGGCTCTTGGAAAGCAAGTCCACCTAAGGTATGTAGTTCAGGAAAAAAAGCTTTCCTTATTAACTATGAATTAATTAGATCACTAAACAAGAATTCAGGAGGAATCCTGAACTGTTGAACTAAATCTAAAGTTTTACCAGCACTATGTGTTTTTCCAGTTTTGGTCAACCAACAATGCGTTCACATTACAGAAAATCGAGGAATTAAAATGTCATCAAGTAGGTATGATGATTCCACCTTGTTTATTTTGTAGGGTAGGTATAACGGAGAGTGCTGGGCTAGGAAGTGGCATGCTAAAATGCCAATACATTAAAATGCTCTTGAATGTACCAGTTGATCTGCTAAAGTTGCCCATTGGGGGAACATCAATTTGAAGACACATTTTTTTTTTTTGTTTTGTTTTCATAGCCAGATGGAGTTTTGACATATCCTGCTGACAGGTGAAAAGATGGTGATGTTTATATTATTTGAGATTTTTTTTTTTGGTCTGTTTTCCAGAACAAATCATAATAAGACTTTCAAAAGCAATTTGGATCAAAAAGTAAATTGGAGGCTGGAAAAGGAAAAATGGCATAAATGAGGCAAAAGATAACAAAACAATGAGTAATCAAAATGCTGTCTATATTTTTACATCAATATTTTATTACTGTGTTTTATCAACCTCAAAAAAACTTTATGATCTGGGGGGACATTGTTCTTTAGCAGGATAAGGATTTCTGTCATCACCTGATATCCTTTACACAGTTTAGGTTTTTTATTTGTTGCTTAAATTTTCAAGTGCATTTAACAGTACAGTATGAATTGACATATAGGGATAAGCAACATAAAAATTATTTTTATGAAAGCACTGTTAGGAGTGGAGGGTTGTACTTGTCAGTGGCAAATTTTATCATCCACCCCTCCCCAATTTCTGAAGAATGTAAAAACGTTTTTGGAAAACTTCTGTGCAGATCTAAATTGATACAGTACTGACACCAAAAAATATCCTGAGGTACCCGAGTTTATTGGAGGCAGAGATAGCGTCTGGCCCATTATTAGGTGGACTTCTCAAGTTCAGGCAAAGCTGGACTCGACAGGCAGTGTTTGCATAGACTGCTGCGGATTTGGAATCGCTCTTGTGATATCATCTTTCCCACCCAAGTCTGCTGCAGGGCCTGTAGCTAGTGATGCTGCTTTTTTTTCCTTTCCTTTTTCTGTTTTTAACCCTTTAATTATTAATAGCCATGGTGTATCTGAGTTCACCATAAAAAGCAGCCATTGTGATTTTTACGGTTTGCATTATGACGTTGTTAATGCTTGCGTACAATGATTTTGTGACTGTTTGGCCACCGCTATTCTTCCTGCGTTAGAATGCTCTGTTGGCTTTGCAGTTCTCCTGTGTTGGGGCTGTGTATAAAGCAGCTGTCACTTTGCTAATCTAAAGTGAAATTTCATGTCAGCAGTACAATCGTATGCTAGGCTTGGTTTTATTGGTTCCAGAAGAATGTAATATATTTTTCTCCTAGGTAGTGTACAAACATTTGAAATGTATTAATAATGGAGCTTTTATATAGATCTGTAAAATGCAGATCATATTTTCCTCTGAATTAGGATTGTTACATGCTAAGAGTTAATTTTTTCAACTATAGTTCCCCAAAGTACTGTGTTTAAAAGCACCAAAATACATTCATATCGTAGTTTTAGTTATATAATTGTGTTTATCATTTGTTTTATATAGACATTATTCTTACTGTCAGGAAACGAACATGATGGTACTTTCCAACAATGATTTATTTACTTAAAATGTAAATTTTGGTTTCAGAGCATTTTGATTAGAAAGGAAGAAAAGCAAACTGATTATTATGAACTATAAAATTATTCAGTACTGATTTTATTAACCGGTAGATAATCCAGGGCACTTTAAGGTGCAATTCTTTTTTCGTCTTTTTAACAGGTCTCTAAATGATAATGAGCTTGTCTTGATGTGCATGTTAATTTGCAGTGAAAGGTGGTAAATGAGGAGAGTTACCCAAGATTTAAAGTCTAAGGAAAACAATTTGAAATGCGTCTACTTCATCTTTTATGTAGCTGTAAATTATAAAGTGGAAGAAGACAAATACTCAGTTGAATGCTTAAGAGTGAAAAATGCGTACATTTTGAGTAATTCATAGGTTTTTTTTCCTGAAGAGAACAATGGCTAAGATTATATATGTCATCCTGGTGTACCAAATCCTATTTAAATAATTATGAGATGTTTGGATTTTGTTATTTTTTGTCTTACTCTAACTCACATATTATACCATTGGGATAAATTATGTTAGTTCATTCCCATTTTACAGACAAAGTGCATGAGAAAAAAGATTAAGTGAGTTGCTTAGAGGCATGAATAACATTGTGAGCAGAAAAAGGAAAAAAATTTTTTTGCACTTAGATTAGTAATCCATTTTTTTAATATTAGCTCATATTTTCACTGTTGGTTTTTTCCTTCCTTATCTATTGCAGCATGTATTTTTAATTAATCAAAAATTATTTTGATTCTAAGCAAACTTCTCTGATTAGTGAAACTTCAAGCCATCCATCACAAGGCAGAATTTCACTTCAGTTAGTTTGGTGTGTCTTGCCTTCATCTAATTTTCTGGTGTTTCTAGCAAATACATATTGCCTTTATCCATCACAGAAATGTAATAATCATTTAGAAAAATAAAGCTTTGAGTGCTTTATTTGTTGTTACAAAATAGAATTTAAAAATATGAAGGTGAAGTCAAAGACATGCTTTTACTGGGTTTTATTAACATAGGAATTACTCATGTTCAAGCAGTTTGACAGCTTTATTAATATAATTTATTTAATAAAGGAGTCTGACACTGCCGGATTGGGGAGAACAAAAGATAGTCAAAGAAATGGGAAAGGTAGGCTTCAAGAGACACAATAGTGGAGGCTGAGTTGAGGACTCTCACACCTTAGAGATGAACGGTAAAATTAAAGGAGAAGAAAATTAAAGGAAGAAGGGAAGAAAAAAATGAGATGAATTAGCCAAAATTTTTAGGAGTTGTCTAGCTCTGACTTATAAGCGGGAATAAGACCTCAGAAGTCAGTGATAACCATGTCTTTCATTGTGAATTGAAGTTCATTTTCTCACTGTGGTGATTCCTTAAAATATGTAAATGCTACTTGACTGAGCATGTTTTTTAAGAAGGCTTTCACCTTGCTGGCTAAACCCAGTATCACTTTTCCAGAGATAGGATTTTTTGTTGATTCTCCAAGTGGCATTCTAACTGAAAATTTCCGAGTCTCCGTTACAGTAATGCTCTCTTAGTTGTTAGTGTCCCGTGGTGACAGGAGATCGAACCATAAATCAGCTTTCCATTGGGAAAAGGCAGCAGGCAACGTGCAGCTGAGCATGGATGTCCTTGCATGCCAAAGGAAGAAAAAAGCCAATATTTAATGTGGCATGGATATGGCCCCTTTCACGTTTGGAAGCCCTAGCACAAGTATTTCAGCCACCCTCTTGGTCTAAGTCTGAGGGATTTTCATTATTCTAGCAGATGACTGCTTTTGTGATTGAAGTACGGAAGGAAAATTGTGTTTCAAGTATGCTATTGTGGTCACTTGATTCATTGCAATACTGGTGTTGATAACAACTTATTGCTTGTGCCAGTATAATTTGCAGTCCCATGTGCAATACTTAGTGTGTAGCAAAAAATGAAGTAGCTAAGACTTCCAGGCTGGCTTATTCAGATCACTCCATCCTTCTAAGCGATGTAAATCTTGCATTGCATTCATTAAAAACCTGAAACAAGATGATTTTCTGTTTTTCTGAAATTCAAGGCACATCTCACCGTCAAAAATAAATATTCCTTTTAGACAATTATCTAGCCAACCTTGATTTAAAGTGAAGTTGAAACGCACTGTTTGAGGAGTTGTACTTTGGCCAATAATCCTTCTAAGTCTTCAGGCAAGCACTCGCTTAAGAGCTCTGCTTTCCTGTCTGCAACATGGAGGGTAATGGTACGAGTCTCTTGTCTGTGTGATCCTTCAGTGTATTTGGAAACCATGATGTAGGTTAAGTATGTGTGTGCATAGTGTATGTGTGCTCGCCGGCCTTGTCTGTCCATGGAGAACAGGAGTTTCTTTATCCACCCATTTATGATGAGAAAGCAAGAAGATATGAGTTACCCTTGTGTAAGTGTAAAGTGCAGAATAATGTCTTTAGAATTCATGGAACTTCAGCAAAAATTCATGCAAGAAGTATTTTGAATTCTGGGTAATTTTAAATATACATGGTTAAACAAAACAATCCTACCCATACATAATCTGAGTAACGAAAAAATCTGTTCGTAAAAGTTTGGACGCTTTATTTGGAGACAATGCTTGTAATTATCAGTGCCTCCAAGAAAGTTAAGCTATAGGTGTACATAATGAAGACACTGAAAAAAAAAAAAAGTAATCATAAGAGCTTAAAATAGTAGTTAAATTGCATCAATTCACTTTGTGGGCACTCAGAATTTTAGTGACCTTACTTCAATTTCATTAGGTGATTTTTGGAAGCCATTACATCAAAGTAAAGCTGTTACATTTCTAAGAATCTTGAGTTAGTTTAATCTTCAAATTTTCTTCTTAACGTTTCTGGGTTTGTGCAGTTAATTTCTTACACAGAGACGCTTATATTGACCATTCAGTTTTATAAAGACTTTGACTATCCAAGTGTTTTAAGGTAGTGATCCAATGCAGAAGTCCCAACAGAAGTCAAGCTCCTTTCCCATGGGATGGTCATTGTTGCAAATCATGTTCAGCTACACAACTGGTATCACGGGGCGGGGGATGGGATATTTTGTTCAGGAGCTTCCAAATAATAATGACACGTGTTCCAAGTAAAACTAAATGTTCTATATAAATAAGTACTTCAGTGGCACTGTTCTATGAAGAATATGTGTTCTGACCTATTTTATGAGACATTTGATGATGATTTTTTTCTCTTCAGAACAGATGTAGCAAAACGCAGAAACCTAAGCCAAAGTCCTCTGTCATGCCCTTTACATTGTAATTTACTGTTAGTTTCTCTTCTAGTATGAAAAACCCCAACTTGTTACTATTCCAGTTTGGAGGGTGCCATTAACAAATGTAGATCCAAGGGTTGCTGTCTCTTTTCAATTCATGTACATGAAGCTGGAGGAACAAGGCACACCTGGTACCATCTAGAGCCAGTCCTACGTGACTTTTCGCCTGTGTATACTACAGTTTTCAACTCACAGCAGCAATTAGCCCATTCTTTCCCGGCCCTGAAACTATGTCATGGTGAAGATGAGGCTGTGGTAGTCAGGTACAAAAGTTAGGTGTCTGTTTAATACCGAGTTCCCTGCCTTTTCCCTCTTGAACCACACCCTTCGGGTTATATGTAAGTGGAACGTTGTGGATCATTATTTGTGTTTTCTGGTGAACTGGGCCAATTGACTGGAATTATGCAGCTGCTTTTTCCGGTCTTTTCTTATGCTTTTCTGATGGACAGGGCTAAGACTATTTCATTCCTAATGACAAATGTGATATACCTGTTCACAAGACGACTGTTTCTATGCCCCATTGCTTTCAAAACATATGCATAATGTGTTGCCAGTTAGGAAGTTAACCTAAATATGACCTTTGATTAGTTTTTACTCAGAGTAACCATTTAATCTAATGCATTCCTCGTTTTTTTTATGCTTTTTTTTTTTTTTAATTTTAAAACAGGAGTGAAGGTTTACACAGGGCTTTGTAACGTTCCTCCCCACTTGAGAGGTAAGGTGGGAAGAGAGCCAGCTCCCAGCTTCACGTGCTTGCAATTTCAGCTGGCCTGTTACTGTCAGGATATCTTAACATAGCAGATATTGTCATACATAAATGGAATTCAAATCAAATAGAAATTACTTTAGGTTTGGTTTGGGGTTTTTTTTGTATGAGTGTAATTCACAAAGCTGAGTCCCTATAAACTCCTATTAAATTTTGAAGTCTTTTTATATATATATGGATGCATAGAGCGTTACTAGCCTTCTTTTTTTTTTTTTTTATAATGGGAAAATGTTTGTGGAGATAAAACCATAAGCTGTAACTGATCAAGCAGTGGCAGATGAGGATTTTTGTTTCCTACTTGATTACCCTCCCTTGCCTTTTTTCAGGCTGAGAAATCAGTTAGAGGTAGCTTGAGAGTAGAATATGGCTCATTGATAGGGAGGATTTTGTGGAATTTATGGGGGGAAACTGAAGATGTGCTTCAACAAGTGAGGAAAAACAAGGGGAGTGAGAGTAGACTGAAGTGTAGGAGTAGATGTGTCTTTACTTGGGTCCGTCCAACCATTAATAAGTGCAGATTTCAGTCCTACTGGACTTTAATAGCTCTTTGCTGGGAAAAGTAGACTCACTAAACAAATGGCAAACAACTCCAAAGGAAGCAGAGCTAATCTGACAAATATTATCTCTATAGCCATACAGAGAAATAAATGCTTTGTTGTAAGAAACATACCATAACTAATTTGTGATCTTCCTTGATAAAGCAACAGACTAGGGAGGTCGTTTTTGCCTCTCCAAATGAGTGCTGTACCGTCGTCATTACTGCTTATTGTGCTGCTGTGTGTGTTCCCAAGGCTTGTTTCCTCATATAATTTTACTTATAAAAGAAATGGAGTAACCTACTTCTGAAGTTAGCTTAATGGAATAAAACAGGTATCATGCTCTTGAATTTCATGGTATTACCAGGGTTCACCTGTGGTTATACTACAAAAAACAATTAGAATCCATAGTAATTTCGTCTAGATGAAATATCTACCACTGAAGCTTGAGTAGTAAACACATAACACTTTATTTTTTGTAACTGAAGATAGTGTTCTGGTTGCCTGACTTTATAGCTAAAGTAAGGCAAGACTCCAGGTAAGCTATATTGACTATAACTGAATCATGCAAATGACATGAGGGAAATTTACCCCTATGTGCTTGTTCTTTTACAATACCTTCAAAATTCTTTTAAGAGGAGTAACGATTGAATTTATTCTATTAAGAAACTGCATGGTGTATTTTCTCTTTGTGCTTTCTTTTTGCAGAATATTTTCCCTGTGCTTTTTCATATTTAGAACATGTTTGAGTTTGAAATGGAAGCCTAAAGGTTTTTCTGACGAATTGCTGGGGTCTATTAATTTGTATGGTTCGTTTGTGCTCTCCATAGGAAAGCTGAATTTGCTGGTGCGTACCTTGGTTGTGTCGGAAATGCAGTTATATTTTAAAGTGATATCTAGTCCCTGTAATATTTTTTCTATCAGTGTCAACGTATTTGGAAGACTGAGTCTCTGTAAGGTTGAAAAGAGTCACTTTAGGAAATAAAAATAAATTGTATGTGAGAAGTTTGTGAAGGGAAGCTTCAGTGGCTGGTGAAGGCTGTTACAGGAGTACTGAGGGGAGGAGAGGAGCTGTTTAATACCAAGTCTTCCTGTAGCCTGTCAATTTATTCATGCAGTGGACCTTGCAAGCCCAATCCACAGATGCTATTTTCTGCTCCTTGCTGAATAAAACTCAGTGCTGGGTCCTGAGTGTAAAGATTAATTAGTCGGTGAGTGTTAAAGGTCTGTTAAAGCCATTATGGCGTATGTCCGTAGAGACAAATAGGGGCTATAAAACATTGTGTTCGAAACCTAATTTTACATGTGTATTTTTCATTAATAATAATGATGGTAGTAATAACTATAGTCTTTTCATCCTGAAAGCTCTCAAAGGACTAAATGCATAGTGCAGTGCATACTGTGTAGGAGGGATCATGCTTTCCATCACTGAAATGCCGTGTTTCTGACGGCATCCTTCCAGTTATGTTGAGCTCAGGTTAATCTTGGGCCTTGCGCAGAAAACTCTGCGGTGCAGGTCATCCAAGTAAGCATTTTTTTATCCAAAAATAATTGTTTCCTGAGTTGAGGGTACTGGACTTACGGATATGTCACTGTTGAAAATGGCAAGCAAAGAAGTGCATATAGTTAAGTATATTTTACTTTTTTTTTTTAAGTTTGACTTCAAAAACATATTCTTCCAGCTGGTTGCCAGCTTTCAAATAAGCTCTGAGTTACAACATTGTGCAATGTTTGACCATTTGTCAGAAATTGTCAGCTAATTTACTAATTTTTAGCCCTGGACTGAGCCGCGACTGTTCTGCATGTACTAAAACTGAGTGGCGGCATTACCGGCAGCTTTAGAAGTGAAGCCCTCCTCTTTGCATGTTTTGCAGACTTTTGTGGGGTTTTGTGGCATTCTTGTGTATGTTTTTTATTTTGTTTTTTGAAAACTGGTGAAGCTTAAGGCAGTTCAGATGAGTGAACTAGCAGATATGGCCTCTTACAGTTACAACCACTTCAGTATGTAAAACTAGAATTGCTATAATACATGTAAAAGTATTCCTTTTCTCTTCACAAAGGGAGATTTAAGCAGGGAAGGAAGTCCCAATAGATGCTTCCAAAATATGTTGCGGATTTGTTTACCCCATTAAGTCCAGCTATGTGGAACTTGTTTGATTAACATAAGCCTCATTTACAGAACTTAAAAGGCAGAATCAAAACTGACTATATATATTCTCTATCTGCTTACACGTGAAAAAAATTGTCAACATGATTGGAAGGGAACTTCCTCCTCTAGGTTGGACACTTGTGTTGTCTAGTGTTTTCATCACAGTGCCGTCCTTGGTTCAGAAGGTGCCAAGATACATCTGAAATATAGAAGAAAAAAGTTTTTTGTGTCAAAGCACTGCACTGTCAGGTCAGATTCCCAGATTTTCATGTCAGAATGCTTTCTGGACTCCTTGTTACACATTGACATCTTAAGCAATTTTAAATATTTGTTGGTTCTCTCCAGTAATGGAGGGAAAGGCTTGCATTCAGCAGTACCTACATAAGTATTCCGGGGTTTCTTCCTCTCTTAAATTGTCTAACTCCTGCAGTTTTTAATGGAAGTCTTGTTCCATTAGGAGCAACAGTAAGCTATTGTTTAAGCTGTTGTGTTGATGTCAAACCTGGAAAGCATGGACAAGAAACGGAAAGATGATCATTTGTTGAACAGACATCCAGCGCAAAGATAACTACATAAAAATAGATGGAGATGATAGTTGTTTCCATGTCTACCTTAAATGAAGCTACGGTGCAGTAAGGAAAGGGTATTCTTGGGGAGAAGACGAAAAGATTAGATTTAAAAACTTAGTGACTCTTACTAGATTTCTAGCTGCAATTCCATAATTAGTAACTAATTATATGAATGTTTTGGGGCGTCCGTGGATAGTCATAGTAGAGGCTTCAAGAATTTAGCGCGCTCTCTAAAGAAACTGAATTAATCACTCGCTTTAGCAATGTATTCATATTAGCTAGTGCATGAATGAAGTCAAAGGGCTAATAGATCTAGTGAGTGAAGCACTTGCTTTTCAGCTGTAGGTCAAGCAGCAACTGCAGATCTCCGAGGAGCACTTATCCTGGAGACGACTTGGTTGCAGTGTGCTGAAGTGACTGACAGAGCCAAGGGTATGACTGACAGCTGTGCTTTTTGGACCTCGTCGGAATACCTAATGCTGCTTGAAGCCCTATCAAAATATTTCACATCTTGTAATGAAAGCTCAGTAATAGAGGTATAATCTCTTACAACAACATTAGTTTATAGAAACACACTTTGTTTCTAACATAGTTATCATCAATAAGGATTGTTTATTTTAGGGTCTAGCTCTTTTTTGAAGTATCTAATTTTACTCGTATGTCTAATATTAATTAAATTGCATGGGAATTGCGAGTGCTGCAGATGATCTGGTGAAGATTTTCAGTAATTCAGAATATTTCAGATGCCTCATTTGTCTTTCTATGTGGCAATCTATCAAGTGTACTCTGGAATAATACCTGTGTTTAAAATTAATACTTGTGCATACCAGTTTTTTTCAGATATGTGCCAAGATACGTGCCCATAATTCCTCAGTTGTGTGTATGATAATGATTCCTCACAAATATTCAAAGTAGTTACAAACAGTTGCAATTTGGGCCAAAGATTTTTAATTTACGTAGAAAGGGCAATTCATCGTAAAAAATTGCAAAATTGGAGAATGCCTGTTTATAGTCATAAGCTTTGATTTAGTTTTTGGCTTTTTCAGTACTTCCCTGTTTTGTTCATGAATTTGTTGCAATCCACGTATTTGTATTTCAGTGAAAATATGTATTGCTTACCAGTGGTTAGAAAAGCCAGTGCAGACTATTGATGTTTAAGATGTGAATGACCGTAGACGGCAGAGAAGGAAGAGTGCTGACAATGTATCAGGCAGCGTCAAAATGTGTTTGCAATTTGCAAACGATAAGTAGCGACAGTAAAAG
Organism: Charadrius vociferus; assembly: GCF_000708025.1. Taxonomy (NCBI): domain Eukaryota; kingdom Metazoa; phylum Chordata; class Aves; order Charadriiformes; family Charadriidae; genus Charadrius; species Charadrius vociferus. Next base: position 1,223,567 of record NW_009649770.1, on the reverse strand, counting down.
TTTTTAACAACAGATATTTCAGAGGGAACAATAACGTCTTGGTAATGTCAGTCACTGAGGACTGAGAAGAGGCAGCAATGTTCTTTGTTAGATGGATGGCGAGACCACATTGTGGCTTTTTCATTGTCTTAGGCTTCTAAATCTCACTTTCAGCCATTTGCTGCAAAACTAGGCTTGAATGGTTCATTATTTACATGTAATATGAATTCAGTTCTTTTAATATTTAGTCATCTCACTGCTGCATTGTTTTACTGTATGCATTTTTACAGATAGTAGCCTTTTCATTTGTACTGGCAAAATAAGAATATTTTATTATGAGTGCATTTTGAACATGAAAGTTAAGCTAATTTTTTAGTTGCTTTTTTAAATCTTAATGATGTATGCATTACTGTATAAATTATGTGAACAGCTCATCTCTAACTTTAGTAATAGCACTACCATTAACAAAAGGAAGCGAAGTTGTGAGTGGTGAATCTTGTATACTTTATGTATGGTTATTTCCTAGGGAGTAGAGGCTCACAAAAGCCGGTAACGAGGTATAATTTCATGCATACAGTATGGCTAGCAAATAAAGTGCCAGAAGTTGCATCTCAATTTAGGCAGGTATTTGCTGGATTCATTCTAAAAACCTCCACAAATACTACAAATGCAGGTTGTGAATATAACATTGTAGGGTAGCAATTTATTACACCATAATTTTGTTTATAGCGCAACTGATTAGCAGTTTCACTGTGGTGGCTTAAAGCTCGACTTTTTGTAGAATAGACATTTGTGGAATAGCAATGGCCAACAATTACACATGCCATAGTTTTTGTCGTTTTCGTATGGGTATCATTTATTAACAGCAGTATCTGAATTAGCATTTCAGAGGTTTTTCAGGCTAGATGATTTCAACTGCTCCTTTTCACATGAAAGTCTTAATCTCCTTCACAGCACAGACCTGTGAAGTGTAGGAAACGACTATAGGGGGTCTGTACCTGATAACTGTGCCTTCTAATGAGGGTCGTAGCAGTGCGGACTTCCTTGGGGCGATCTCTCTCGCCGCCCTGCCCCGAGGGAGGCACGCGCAGCAGGCAGAGCCGGGCAGTACAGGGGTCTGCGCTGCCAACGCGTGAGATGCGGTTTGGCAGGCAGGAGTTGCACGGGCAGACATCAGAGGGAAGCTGTGAGGGAAGCTCGGTGGTGGACTAGCCCAAGCCGAAAGGGCTCACCCGTTTCTTCATGAAGCTCTGTTAGTAATAGCTGTTCCCGAATGGGTGGGAGTGGAGCTCTGGCCCCCCGGCGCGCCAAGGGGCCCCGTCTGTGCGCAGATCCCCGCAGCAGCGGCGTGTAGTACCCGCTCAGCAAGGGCCCCTCCGGCTCCGAGAGTCTTCCTTTGTTTGCAGATGCAAGGCCTGCGTTGCCGTGTCAGTGTCAACTAGATAAAGTGCACATCTTGGCTTTGGCCTCCGTTAAAAGGTTTAGGTGCTGGGGCCTGTTTGTGGCTTTGGAATCAATCTTTGACGTGTGTCACAGTTGTTAAAGTAGGTATTAATACAAAATAATAAATTTGTGTAGTGTTCAACTTTTCTGTAGCTGTCCATCAGAAAGTTCTGAAGTGGATTTCTTTAAAGACTCCCTGTCTCCTGAGGAAAAGGGGATAAGGCAGTGTGTCCCTGGACGGGATCTATGACTCATTATGTCAATCAAACTCCACTTCAGAGGGGAATAAAGAGATTTGTATCTCAAAGCTGTGCATAACGACTTCTCGGCTTTTCATTTCATATTTATGAGCGGTTTACTTTGAAGTGTTTATCAGGCAATACGCAGAAACATGAGAGAGCATTGCCTGAAACCATGTTCAAGTGTCTAATCTGTTAAATGCTTGCTGAGCAGGCTAGTTCATCAGTGCATGCAATGCAAAAAAGAGAGGAAAAAAAATAAACTTTCTGGGTTTTTGAGGTTTTGAAGCAGAATCTTTATATTAACAATATAAAAAGGATTAATAATGCCAAGCATTTTGAAATAAATGTAATATATGAAACTTACAAAAGTTGGCTATGTTCTGTGTTAAGTAGATAAATAGTCCTTTGCTTGAAAGGAAGCTTGACGGTACTTAATACCAAAACTATACAGTGCCACATCTGCTCTTATGACAGAAGTATACAGTGACCACAAGATTCTCGCTGTTAATTTTGAAGGCTTGAGGCATTGATAAAAGCAGACTTCTGTAGTGTTCTTTTCCCCCCTCCAAAAAGAGCAATTTGCTGATAACAGAAGTGTTAAAAGCTGATAAAAGAATAGCAGTGGCATTAACTTGCAACGGAAACAAATTTTCGGCGGTATTACCCATTTGCTGTGTGCTGTGCCTGCAGTGGAACTCTGACAAGGCAAGTATTGTTAAACAGGTCAAAGATAAAAAGCCAAAATTTTAGCTACGGTGGAAACAAAATGACAGTGTTTTCCTCGTTTTAATATAGCTCTGGTGGGTTAGTGAGAAGTGAGCATATGCCTGGTGATCATTGTTTCAGTTCCCTGTTCACAGATTTTCTGATACCAGCCCTCTGAAGTCAGGCTTTACTAATTCTGGCTAGACGTGGCTGCTCAAACCAGTCCTGGGAGGTGGAGGACATACAGACTGCAGTGCTAACAAGCGCTCCAGCCCACAAAACCACATTGGAAAATTCTATCATGTATGTGGCCAGTGCACAATATTTACTTGGGTAAGGAGCTCCAGGCTGTCCAGGCCTGTTATCCTGCATGTAATTTTAAAAGCAACATCACTTTAGAGCTCATTTTCAAACATATTCTTAGATACTAGTAATTAAAAAAAAATAATCAACAGGAATGCAATTAGTTCAGTGCTTGATTTTTACCAGGCCATCTTTCATACCATTTTATGATTTTGCACAGATCACTTCTGTTTTCAAAAAAAAGTATCTTTCCCTTCTACATTGTTGACTTTTGAATGACTTGATTTGTGGGTCCCTCATTTTGGACTTCTTAGTCATGCTTAAAATGACTTAGAGGACCACAGTTGATCAGTACTGTACACTTCTGATTATCTAGCTCTAGATTTCTCTTTTGACTTTCCAGATCAGAAATCCTTAGAAACTTTTGGCTTGTTCACTATTTTACGTCGAGGGTTCCTTCTTTTGGCTTTCCCATTGAAGGGTAAAATGGCTTTCTCCTTGGTTATATAGCTGTGCATGTTGTTTGCCAAATTCCCAGTTAAAAAAATTAATATATATATATACACACACCCCCATCCTCCCCTCCCCCCAAAAAA
>NW_009649770.1:1216194-1220202 GCF_000708025.1 Charadrius vociferus | reverse complement strand
AAAAATTAATTATAAATAAATGCCCCCCCCCCCCCCCCCCCCCCCCAAAAAAAAAAAAAAAAAAAAGCAGCTTTAAAACATATGCTGTGTTCAGTTTCCGTGACAAAAGAATCAAGGGAAGTTTTCCAACATGTATGCCTGTTCCCTGTTCTGAAGTCATTAAAGAGATGACAAAGAAGAAAATAGAGCAAGCAAATGCCTTTGAGAACCACAAATCTGAAATTTAAGTAGATGTGCTGGCAAGTTTTAATATGCTTAGCTGAATCAGAGGTTCATCAGTCTGAAAGTGATGGATAAATATGTGAAGTATCCAGAGCCTGTCATGGTAGCTTAAGCCATCTGACGCTACTGGCCAGCTTAGCTCATGTGCTCTATCACACCGGTAATTAAGAAAACAATTTCTTCAGATAAGACAGTGACTGAAAGGCCACAGGCAAGAGATGTACAACAGTACCAGACAGCCGCAGTATTTCCGTCAGTGTTCACATAATGGAAACACAGACTGGGAGAAGAATGGGCAAGCTCTCGTCCAAGGTATCCTGTAAGCAGGAGAGAGAATTTTTATTTTTTTTTTTCCCTCCATCCTTAGTCTTCAGGGCTGTCTTTACCTACTCCATACTCCCTTTCAAAATAAATCTGATTTTAGGTTGAAAACTGCCTGTGGCTCCCACATAGCCAAAAAGGAAATACATGAAGTAGCCTAAAATGCTTCTTTGCGAATGGCTGAGAGGTTAAAAAGTGTGAACAGTGTGAGGATTAATGAATAATCCAATCTAATCTCCCTCTTGTTAAATCCAAGGAATTCTGTAACTGCCAAGTTTAAAAAAAATAAAATGAAAAAAAAATAATGGCATCATGTGATACCTAGGTATACTTGACCTTTATCAGTGAGATGTGAATTTGTCATTTCACCTGATCTGCAAGGCACTTATGAAGCAAGTAAAGGCACTTATGAAGTGAGATGACGTGTGTGTTAAAAATAGTCAGATAACACAGCCTGCACAGCAACTCTCTTTCAAAAGAAGCAAATTTTGGTCTGGTAAATACTTTGTAGTATTTACTGTGTTAGCTCCAAATGCTAACACCTCACTAAGATTTTGGGTTAGACCGAAGATTTGTACTGCAGAACTAGGCAACAGAGGAGGGCTAGGCAGGGAAATACTCTTTATTACAACTGGTTCTTGATGCTGAATAGTTGACCTAGTGGGGGCAAATCAGTTCTTCAAAATCAGTTCTTAAAAATCAGAGTCAACATTTTCCCACACATAAAAGAAGATTTGACAAAAATCATAGTTCTAGTGTAGGTATCTTGATATTGCCTTTTCAGAGGATCACACACTGCTACCTGTTAAATTCAATGCTGAAGTGGTGGTTGGAGCTTAACTTACTGCTTGGCACATTTGCATCTCTGTTCTGCCATTAACCAAATTAAAGTCAGTGCCAGCAGTCTTTCAAACTTAGACAAAAATGGAAGGGAAAGGACAGTGGAAGGGCAACAACTGGCCCTATTGTTGAAATGGAGTTCTATGAAAACAAAGACATAGTTTCAAACAGCAGAAGGTTAGAACAAACATAACCTATAAGCTATTTGTTGGCACGTACCGCAAATCTGCACTTCTGTTCATTGAAGAAGAAGGAACAAGTAATCTAGATTAAAATTAAAGCACTGGAACTGAAATTCCAAACCACTGGAACAGACAGACATTCAGATGAAACGGAGAAACAGATTGCGCTAACCAAGCAGAGCTGTGCTTCTGAGATGGGGAGAGAATGTAGGAACAGCATGCGCCTGCCACCACCGTGGCCCAAGTGCAACAGGCTAAAATGAAGATGTTGCACTTGGGTATACAGTAACTAGCAAAAAGAAGATCAGAATAGCAGCGTGTTTTGTGTGTGTGGAAAGTGCCGCTGTAGGGAAGGAAGAAGTACACGGAAGGAGGTCGTATTTCTTACTTCCGTAGTTCTGTAGAAGCCCAGTAAGACCAGTCAGTCTCAGCAATGGAACCGACAGATGTGCTGCACTGTTGCCTATAGCATTTCAGCTATTGTACGTGCCAGTAAGGCCGGGATGGACTCGGTGTCTGTGTTCACGATTGTATATGCAGTCTACAAATTATAGTCATTGGTAGATAAAAGAAATCTTGTATTAAGGGTGTATATTTCATCTGTAGCAAAGTTCAGGACCAATAGTAATCTGAATTGGTGCCAACTGTTCCATTTATAATACCACAACTGACTGGCTGTGAAAATAACTAATTATTTTACTAGATTAAAAATGAAAAGCTGAAAGCAATTTATATTGCAATCAAACAAATAAAGACGTTTCCTGATCTCTTCATAAAATGAACAAAAGTGATGAGTAAAAGAAAATGTGGTTGTGTCTGGTTCTTAGTAGGTATACTGTCTCATAGAGCTTAATCTGTTTTCCTTGATACCTGATTATAATATATATATCTTTTTCTCCAAAGTTATAGTGCTCAAATGATTTTAATTTCATTATTCTTTAAGTTTGGCTGAAGGTTTATATAGATTTATTCAATATGCTTTTTTTTAATTCATATGGTGCTGCATTTAAATTGTTTGAATTTTTGGGGAAGCTACTCTTTTCATTTTAGATTAATTCCTTTGTCAGTCCTCAAAGTCATTGATGCTGGTCTACTGGTTGTCCTCCTAGCAGGATTAGAAATGCAGTGTTAAACGCATCACTGGCATTTTTAAAACTGACATATTCGGAGTGTGAACACAGAAGTTATGAGTCAAATAATCACAGAATCACAGAATGGTTAGAGTTGGAAGGGGCCTTAAAGATCATCTCGTCCCACCCCCTGCCCTGGGCCTGGCCACCTCCCCCCAGCCCAGGTTGCTCCAAGCCCCGTCCAACCTGGCCTTGAACACCTCCAGGGATGGGGCAGCCACAGCTTCTCGGGGCAACCTGCCCCAGGGGCTCACCGCCCGCACCGGGAAAAATTCCTTCCTAATATCTATTCTAAGTCCTACCCTCTTTCAGTTTGAAGCCATTCCCCCTCGTCCTATCTCTGCATGGCCTTGGAAATAATGGTCTAAACTATTTCTATTCTACTGTATAGGATACAATTTACATTACCGTTATTTCTAGGTGACATGATGTTTACAGTGAAGAAGCACCTTGTAACTAAACAGCTGACAGCTGCTACTGCTAAGAAATCTTTATGTGTGCCTGGGGACCTTCATAAAATATAGAGTATCCATGTTCCTAACTTGTGAAGCAAGGTATAAAAGAAAACAATTACGGTTTTGTCTATGATGGCAGCTGATTCAGTTTTTTTGAGAGTCCCCAATTAAACAGTTATGAAGGTATGAAAGCTTATTAGCTGTGACTTGTACTTTTTCTTGAGAGCACAGTTTATTTATCAAGCTATGAACAGTGGTTTACTTTTTACTTCTTTTTAAATCTCGATTTAGCAGTATAAAAATAAGAAAAGGCTTTTAGTGAATTCAGCAAATTATCAGCAGCTAATTTATACCCTGCTAGTTGTCTATAGATTTTCATAGAAACCTTTCTTAATAATTGAACTCAGATTCATGTATTAATGAAGATTAGTACCTGTACAGTGATTTTATCCAAAAGTACTCGTATCTATATATGTATGGTCAACTGAGGGTTCTTTTTTCTGGAGACCAAGGAGAACTCACTATAATTTTCTGACATAACTAAAATGCGTTTACAACAGAAGACCAGCATCTTTGTGAGCTAGACGAGAATGCAAATGCAAAATACCATTTTTTAGTGGTGGAAACTGAGATTTTTAGATTATGTGGGTACCATGGTCTAATTCTTGAACTTCTTTGTGCCCAATGAGCCTAACTGTGCATTTCAAACGTGGATAGTCAGTACAGATGATAAATGCTAGCTCTTCTCTGTCGGGGTAGCACGTCATTCTCTCCTTATACTGTCTTTAAAACTGACTCTACTTTGACATTGGCATTTTCCGTGGAGCTGTAGTTGTTATTTCTTCATAGGAAAATGCT
>NW_009649770.1:1173699-1216147 GCF_000708025.1 Charadrius vociferus | reverse complement strand
GAAAAGGCAATTTGAAAGTAATTCTTTCTGTGTTCTGTTATGGTAGCTGTCACTTTATGTACACAAATGCAGCATATTCTTAATCTTTATGGTGTTTCTGTGGTGAATTTTATTTAGAAGTTCACAATCTCGAAAAAGGAACAGGCATGTAATGAAATTATTCTGTAGTTTGAGTCATTTTGGACTGGGAATAGAAAATGTGCACTCCAACTCTTTTTCATAAGATTTCATCTGAAAAAAAAACGACCCAAACCCCCTCCAAAAAAGTGTTACTTTGATGGTGTTTGGACTGGAGCTGGGAAGTTTACAGCAAGAACATCATGACTTGCCGCGAAGCTTCATGTTCTCTTCTGTCTTTGCTGCTTGTAAAAGAAAAAGTAATAGAAACTGAATTTTAGTCATTGACAACCACATTCCTGTTGGATTTGTATCACAGTACATAGCTGTGAATTGGTACAGATTTTTATCGTAAAAATGCACTAATTGTCACTGCAGAGGTACATTAGATTATTTGGACAGTTGTGTTAGCACAATGTTGTCTACGCTTCACAGATAAAAAAAACAGACTTTGTGCTATTTTTGCCCCAGTCACAATTTTTGTGGGTTGCTCTTGGTCTTTCTTTTTAATATGTGGAAGTTAGTTTCTGCTAGTCCCCAATGCTGCACAACAGCCCAGTTGTTAACTTTGTACTTCTGTGAATGTATTTTGGCATGAATAATGTGGCACAACTACTTTTAGAATGCTACAATGTCTACTGTCACATCTGCAGAAGCGTTTCCAGTCTTTTTCTATGCGAACGAGAAGTGCATTCTTGTAGTTTTAAATGCAAAACATTTCTCATGTTTTCTTGTCTCTTTAACAAAAAGTGCAGAAAATAGGGTTGGAGTTATTTTAGATTACTGGTCGTACTCATGGACTCGCTAGACACTAAGTAGCCCTAAAAAGAGCAGATTTTTTTCCCTTCTGCTGGAGGTTGCCCAGGGAGCCATCATTGACACGGGACATACTTATGCAAATACAGGTATGCATTGTGCATGTTTGGCGCACAAAGCCCTGTGGATTTTTGATGTGATTTTGATCACAAAACAGTCATTGCCTTCTAAATGATAGATGGTACATTTCATTAGAGATGAGTAGACATACGGAGAGGCCGAAAGTTGCTTTGAGAAAGGAAGATCTTATTTGCCTGTTAATGTGTTTTGTATACTTGAGTTTACATACATTTCTTAAAATAACACCTCAAAACTTTGATAGAACGAACTGTTCAGGTTGAAATTTGCCATGAATTCTGTCTGCTTTAGAATGGTTTTTTTGGGGACCAGACAGGGAGCGTCTGACTGGTTGTGAGAATGATGCTCAAGGAAAATAGGTTATCTTGCCTGCAGTGACCATTGTGTTGATTAAACTAAAGTATCTCCATCCTTTGAATCAGAGATTCCAAGTTTGGAAAATCTTTCCTTGCTTTGCGTCTCTGCTGAAATCTGATAGAGCGACTGGGGCTTGACTGCAGAAGGGACGAGAGCTTGCCTGTGTGCCGGGGAGCTGCCGCCGGCCGGCAGGGTCAGGTCTGAGCAGGACTTCCCCAGAGCTGTTCTTCCTGCGCGGCTGCCGAGCACTGGCACGGGGAATAATAGGGGTGGCTCAGCCCTGAATTTGCTTTCTGCTGGCACTTAATCAGCGAGGAGGAGGAAGAGAAGTGCGCCTAAGCAGAACGCAGAAAGGCAAGGGGAGAAGGAGACCTGCTTGGCTGAGCAGGGACCTTCTGAAAAGGCTCAGGTGGAAGAAGGGAGTTTACAATAGGTGGAAGAAGGGGCTGACTGCTTGGGAGGAATACAAGAATGCTGTCAGGGTATGCAGGGAGGAAACAAGGAAAGCCAAGGCAGCCTTGGAATTGAACCTGGCGAGGGATGTCAAGGCCAACAGGAAGGGTTTCTTTAAGTATATAGGAGACAAAAGGAAAACTAGGGAAAATGTGGGCCCGTTGTTGAATGAGACAGGTGCTGTGGTGACGGATGATGCAGAGAAGGCGGAGTTGCTAAATGCCTTCTTTGCTTCTGTCTTCACTGTTCGGGCCAGTCCTTGTGAGACCCCAACTTTGCAGGTAACAGAGAAAGTCTGGGGGAAACAAGACTATCCCTTGGTTGACAAGGAGCACGTTAAAGATCAGTTAGATAAATTGGATATACATAAATCCATGGGGCCTGATGGGATGCACCCTCGGGTGCTGAGGGAGCTGGGGGAAGTCATTTAGGGGAGGCTCAGCCCTGAATTTGGTTTCTCTAGATGATCTCCAGAGGTCCCTTCCAACCCTAACAATTCTGTGAATTCTGTGAATTCTGTGAAGCAGCAGAGGGGAGAGCAAAGCAATTGCCTACAGATTGGCTTTTTTTTTTCCTGTTTCCTTCAGGTTTCAGAATTGCCAGATACACATCCCTTTGTAATAAAGGAAGCTGTTCTCCCTTTATCGTTCCTCAGTGCTTGGAAAAGTTGGAATAGAATCATAGAATTGCTGAGGTTGGAAGGGACCTTTAAGATCATCAAGTCCAACCATTAACCTACCCTGACAAAAACACCTCTAAACCATATCCCCAGGTACCACATCTACCCTTTTTTTAAACACCTCCAGGGATGGCGAATCCACCCCTTCCCTGGGCAGCCTGTGCCAATGTTTAATAACCCCTTCAGTGAATAAATGTTTCCTAATATCCAATCTAAACCTCCCCTGACATAACTTCAACCCATTTCCTCTCGTCCTGTCACTTGTCACCAGGGAGAAGAGGTCAGCCCCCACCTCTCTACCCCCTCCTTTCAGGGAGTTGTAGAGAGTGATAAGGTCTCCCCTCAGCCTCCTCTTCTCCAGGCTAAACACCCCCAGTTCCCTCAGTTGTTCCTCATAAGGCTTGAATACTTACAGTAAATGAAAGACCGCCTGAGAAAGTAAAACGTTAGCCTGAAGACTTACATTTTAACCTGGGCTGTGTTGGGTAGATAATAAATCATAATCATGCTTGCCACCTAGCTCCATCCTCTTGTCCTTCCAAATCCTATTTTGTCCTTAGTTGAAATTGGCATTTGAGGAGAAAACAATAAATGCATACTTCGCCCTAAACCAGCATATAATTAAAAAGTTCATCACCATAAGGCGATGCCAGAAATACCATTTTTAGATGGTACTTGTTCTGCCAGAATTTGTGTGCGCTCTGGAAAGAGGCTGTTCTATTTTCCCTTTCCTTAGTTTAAAGCTGTAAAATGGGGATGATAAAAGCTCACCTCACAAGGTGATGTTTGAGATGTTTTCGGAGACTGTATTCAGCACAACCGTATGAAATGTGTATGAAGTAATTAAAAGTACTGTGTTCTCTATTGGGTATATAAAGACTGAATGAGGAAGGTTAAAAAGAAAAAAAAAAAAGAGTAGCACCAGTCACTTCACTGAAGGAGGAAATTTTACTGAAAAAATAGAATACAATCACATAACTGAAGATTATATAATGTTGTGAGCTAGAGTGAAATCTCATTAGGTGCCTGGTTTTATAAACCTTATGGTTTTTTTAAGTGGATATGAATCTAGTGTATTAATACTGTCAACAGACTTATTGTCAAAAAGAGAAACATCTGTATCCTGGTATTAGGCTTGGGGATCTCCGAGTCAGAACGAAGCAAGGCAGAAAGAGGATTATAAAAAAGACAATTAAAGGCTTTTGCCGTCATTGATGAGAGAAGCTAGAAAATATATTTCAAATTCAAACCACGTGTTGTAATGTGTGTGTGGATTTCTGTTTGCTGCTTCTAGTCAGTTTGCTGCAGAAGGGACCGAGGCTGCCAGAGCTTCACTTTGAAGAAAACCATTGTGTTTCTGTTATATTTTAGAAATTGTTGTCTGCATCCTACTGTGTTAGTATTTGTAACAAAATTTCGCGATGTACATCTATATTCTAAATTTCAGTAAGCATTACTGGAGTGGGGTGTGTACGTACACGCGTGCGGGCTGGGTCACAGCACGCTGGGGATGGGCGTCGGGACCTCTGTGGTATTCTCGTACGTCTCAGTAACACCTGTGAAGCATTTCCTGATGCCGTTGTCACAAGTACGTTCTATGAAAGCAGGATTTATTATAATTAAGTGATTAAAGTTCACATTCACTTAGTTATAAAATGTTTAGCTTTCCTGACTAGCAATACCTGGAATTTAATAATCTTAAATGAAGACATGTCGTCTGTGAGTCTTCGTAGGAGGCAGTAACAGAAATGTGTAGGAAGCCCTGCTATTGTTAACCCCCAGCTATAGATTTTAAATCTGGAACAAGGTACAGCTTGTTCATTATTGTTGTTTTCAAATTTCTAAGGAATCCATTCTCTGGTATTTTTACTGTTTGATCAGTGGAGAGTTTGTTCCGCGGGAGCTTACACCGTCCCTTCGCCATGCTAGCAAAGGACTATTAGTAGGGAAAAATGGATTGAGAGTTGGGAAATAGGAGTGTTAGGAGAGTTGAAGTAAACAGTTCTGTTCATGTAATAACATTTGTGACTATTACAAAGGGGAGGAAACACTAGCCAATAAACCTGCTGTAGGTTGATGAGTCTCGTGGCTGGAGTGGCTAGTATCTCCTCTTTCCTACCTGGTCTCCCAAGCCGTGGGATGCTGCTTCTACTTGGAGGGATCACAGAGAAAGAAGAGCTTATCTTTTCCTTGTGCTTTCCTTTTTGAATTTGTGCTTTCTTCAGAAATGGAATATTGCAGTCATTGTAATATCAATGATGCTAAGAGAGAGAATTTTCCAGGCATGTTTCATGCTGATATTAAATTTGCCACAGAGGCTATTCATTGTGATTACATGGTTAAAATTTCTGTATGTTGCACAGAAGAGTTACTTCTGATTTAAGTATATTTAAACCAACAGAAGGATGCAGTATATTTTATAATGATGTATCAAGGGGGGAGGGAAGGTGGACGCTTATAAAATTAGTATATTATACCTTAACATAATTTTTAAAAAAAAATAATAAATAAAATAGCAGAAAAGCTTAAGAAATGCAGGAACAATAGTGTATTCCTCAGCTTAGGTTTGGAGTCTGTTTAGAGTATCTGATAGCGTAGAAATAAGTGAAACATTTTGTAAACAGGATCTTTAACCGTGGGAAAATAATAGTATTGACACAGGTGAAATACAAAGAAGGATTAAAAAGATGGCAGTTGTTTATAAGGAAGATGAGTAAAAAGAGTAAATGTTAAAAATGTGTACGATTAGGTGGATTAAAAAAAATGAGATTGTAATCATCTGTTCTCCCTGTCATTATAATAAATGAATGCATAAAGAATTGAGGAAAACTAAGTGTGCATCAGTTTGTTAAAAAGAATGACCTCTTCATATACCACAGATTGGAGCTAAGTTGTGGTACTCGTGCCAGCAAAAATCATTATAGCTATGAACATAACCAAAATTGGAGAAAGGATGGGATGTCTTCAGTAAATGTATTCTTGTATTCCTTACTTCTTCTAACTGATTATAGTAGCAAAGAATGTAAGTGGTATTATCCTTTTGATTTTAGACTTAGCCCACTTTTGAACTGCTGACCTAGTGTTGAAGGCAGATTTATCATATCTGTGCATTACTGGTTTCAGATATCTTCCTCTGAGGCATCTTGTAGCGATCACAGCTGGATTAGATTAATCTTCAGAAGGGGAATTCCTGCAATTTGTAATTTCCCAAATGAGACCTCTGCCTAGAGGTTAGGTGAAAGTAACCTTTGCTTATATGGTAATGCCTTCTCATCTTAGCTGAGATAATGAGTAGAGTTGTACATTGTTGAATTAAACACGCTTTTAAGTAAGTATTTATATATTAAATAACTTAAATTTCTGTAAAAGGAAATACGCTCCAAAGTTAACAGAAGTAACCTATTAATTAAAAGGAAAACATCTTTTCTACTCTATTGAGAGACTATTCACAGGATATAGATGACGGGCAATGATGATCAAGTACATAGCATTATATTACATTTCTAAACCAGTCTGCTACTGGTCTATTTTTGTGTGAGAGATTACATACACTTTAAGGGAGCAGATGGTATTAACTGCTTTTCTTTAATGAAAATGTTCTAGTGATTTCTGCAAGTGGAGATGGAAGCTAATAAGCTCTGTTGTGTATGAAAAAGCAAAAAAACCTTGTGATTTTTTTTTTTGGTGTGTTCTTCAAGAGAAAGAGGTTTCTTTCTTTTCCACCGATAAGGTTCTGATGCTATTTATCTCTTTTCACTTAGTGTCACCAGCGATATAGTAGATACTACAAGAATCTGAAAGAAAACACCCTTAAGTTTTGAATGTGCAAGAGTGGATTCTGCCTGCACGTTTCAGTCCTACTTCGCAAGTGAAGTTTCAGTAAAATGCAGTTACCTTCAACTCCATGCAAGCCCTAGAGATAGAGAATGCTATATAACACTGTAAGAAGCCATCCATCTGCCTTGACTGCTAGTACTAGTGGCGTATTTTAGCTCATGGACCAGATTTCTCTATGTAAAAACACAGCAGTGCAATTTGAATTCCCAGGGCATGGCAAGCAGCAGGTACTGCTCCCCTCCCTTCTTCACTTTTCTTCCAGGAGGTCTTGATTTGCTTGATCTCCTAATCACTTAGAGAGCTGTGAGGAAGATAGTTCTTGAAGGAGACACTAAATCTTAACCCCAAGCCAGGCGGTGTCTATGCTTCCTTGCTCCAGCTCATAGGTGCTGTAGTTTCTACGGGCAGTGGGGGTGAGGAAGGCTGCATTGTTCTTGGTGACCTTGCCATCACTGGGATCCCATAGGGAGTGTTCTTCCAGTATGAGTGGCTCTGAAAGGAGTTAGATATTTTCCTCATTATTTGTGAGACTATACTTAGAGTAATAGTAGGATTCTTTCTGCTGTCAATTACTGGATAAATGATTTTTGTGCATCCAGAACTATATTTGTCGTCTATTGGAATTTACAAGGGTGGTCTACTAATGCCATTAATACCTTAATGCACAATAATGGCTGAGCAAATAAGAGAATATTATATTAGTGAAAGCAGCCCATATGTTATTCAAGAAACGTGGACAGTTTTATTTTAGGGAAACGAGGCATGTAGAAGAATATGATCCAGATCCAGAAAAGGTCTGGAGAACATAACTACAGTGGTACAGTTTTCTTGAGATTTTACAGTAAATTAAGGTCTGTGAAGGTATCGGGAAGTGTAATAGATATAGATACATTTTTATATATTTAGATGTAAAATATATCTGAAATATATATAAAATATATTAAATATATATCTGAAAAATGCTTTTATAGGTGTATATATAAAATTAATATATGTATATAGATGTGAAAAACACCTTCAAAAGATGTTCTTATGTGGTTATCCATGGTTATCTAAGGACAAGTTATTCTGCCGTGGTATGCTGTCTTACAGAACACTCTCAAATAATATTTTGCAGAACCAAACACTGAAAATTACTAAATAAAACTAATTTAGATTCTACCAAAGAACATGGTTTTGCTAGAGAGAGAAATCTCTAGAATATTTCATGTCTATCATCAGGATGCTTGAGATTTTCTGTTGTAAACACTGTAAGGAGATTTCTGAGAAGCGGCACAGAAAATCCTTCCCCAGAGGCTGATTCCATTTGTGTTCTTGACTTGATCTGATCCACTTCTCAAATGTTTAAGTTTGGTCAGTTTTCAAGTCTTTTTCTCCATGTTTCTGGAAGATGCCAAGTTCCCAGACAATAAAACTCAAATGGATGAATGAATTGCGTGAATACTGCATTTTCCTTCCACTTTCAGTGCCTTTACCATTTTTCTCAGACAAATAGAGTTTCTCTGAAGATTGCTTTTTGCATCAGATGTTATAGTCAGATTTTGATGTCAATACAGGATGCTAATCAGAGTGAAATCATCTGGGCTTGTAATGGCTGTTAAAATCCAAAGAATATCATTAAAATGTTTTACTGTGTATGTAAAACAGCTTAATTAAACTAATATATTCATAATTGGTGTATGTTTGCAGACATTTATGCCATGAGCAAACAAGAAAACTTGAAAAACTTCACTTTCGTGATGAGTTTGTTAATTTTAACGTATCTCATGTCAACATGCACTCTACCTATGTAGGCCAGTGTGGGGCTAGTAGGCTTCAGTTCACTCCCATTTTTTTTATATATATTTTATATTTTGGGTTGATTTTAACCTTTGTTTTCTATGAGTCTAAGGTTAGATTGCTAATATGGCTAAAACTAAACTCTAGTCAGTTGAGCTGCTCTTGTTAAATGTCTTCTACTGAAATTACACATGGTTAAAATTTACATTTTCTTATAAAGTAACTTTGTTTCATCTGTCATGCTTGAGCTCTTGTTTAAAAAAGGCAAAACATCTCTAGACTGAAGTGCACTTGAGAAGCTCATTTTTAGGACTGTTCAGTTCATTGCTTTTGACTAAACCACAAAACTTCTGATTATTGGAATAAATATTAGGAGGCGGGTTAAAATACACTCCTAACCAGGAGGGTTCGGCTTTATTTGGTGTTGATGAAAGAGAGCTGACTTTTTTTAATGTCAGCCTTTTTACATTCTTTTTAAACATTGCCACCGAGTGCTTCATTTCTTTAGAAGCATCCAGTCGGTGGTGCTTCTTCACCTGCTGTTGTTGGCCGCTCTTGCTGCAGGCCCGTTTACTGGTTAACGGAGGGGTGAAAGAGAGCACACCTCCCTCTCGTCGTGCCCAGCGGTGCTGTCTGGCCAGTGCTGGATGAAGACCCAGAGCAGTCTTCCAGTTGAAATCAGTCCCCTTCCTTTAACTGATGAGCTCTAGGAATAAATGTTAAGTAGGGCCCAGTTTTACTTTCTGCGGATGTGTGCGTACATCCCATATCCAAAAAATACTCTAACAGCTGGGTGTGAGGCTGGAGAGGACTGATACAGATAGATAAACCAGATAGATTTAATACTGTATGATCTTTCCTCGGTAATCTGTGAAAGAAGTTGTAATACTTAAAAAAAACAAAACAACCAACCAACCAAACCCCACAAAACCCCAACTGCTTTTGTATGAAAGAAAGCTACTGTTTTAGAAACACAGACCACAGATCTAGTTTCCCTGTGAATAAAGAAATTAATTAAATAATTTGCAGTTGTACTGCTGCTGATTTCAGTCTGTCTTTGTTCTTCATTTTTGGCGCTATGTAATGAAGCTAAAATCACTTTGCTTTTCAAAAACCTTTAAAAGCCTTAGAGACCAGTGAATGTTTCCCTATATTTTTTTACAGTCCTGTTCATTACTGTAGGAAACAAATACATAAGCAGAAATCAGCCAGCAAGTCTATACTTTCTGAGGACCCCGGGGGACTCCATGTGCTTTAAAAATGTATGAGACTTTGTCCACTGAGTCATTGCTAACTGCTAGAGGTCACATGTTTTGACATTGTTCCTGAAAGTTTTGCCTTTAAACCCAGTGGTCTCTTGATTTGGTGTTGATGCACACTTTCTTCTTGAGTATGGGGAAAAAAGGTAGAAAGCAATAACAATGATTATGAGGTCCATCTTGATCTCGATAACAGACATTAAACTCCCAATCTTGCCAAATGTAGAAGTCCAAAACTGGTGACAAGATTTCATGTTACATTGCTGATAGGTTTGCATTTTCCAAGTGATCCTGATCTGTAAACTGTGTTTTCCCAAATAAGTGTTTATTTTCTATGAAATAGGAAACTATATGAAAATTAGAATTAAAATCCTATCTGTGTGGAAGACTCGTGTGAGAAAATTAGCTTCATAAGAAAAAAATCATCTTTTTGAATAATTAAATGCTCTGGTCCTACAAATGTAAGGTTAGATACATAATAAAGCAGGTCCTGTCATTGGGTTTGTCACGAGCTTTACGTTAATCACATACCTAAGTGATTAATTAGTTGGGGCCGAAATAGTAACCTAACATGTAGAGGCCTTTCCTGCCTTTGTTTTGTGTATTTCATCAATTTTAGCAATATTCAATGTGTTTTAGTTTAGCTTTACTAGCCCTGTGCACTAGAGATCTCTGTAGGTAATTCATTACAAAGGCTTGGCATATACTGCATAGCTAAGAGAATTTTAAACGGTCTGTTATTTTCAAACTTAAAATAATTCCCCTAGCTTTTAAATTATTTAACTTTTTTTTTTTTTTTAAATTGCCCTCTAGGAACAAACTTCACCCTTGCAGAACTGGGAATCTGTGAGCCTTCTCCCCATCGAAGTGGCTACTGCTCAGACATAGGAATACTCCATCAAGGCTATTCCTTGAGCACTGGCTCCGATGCTGACTCAGACACGGAGGGAGGAATGTCTCCGGAGCATGCCATCCGCCTGTGGGGAAGAGGCATCAAGTCCAGGCGAAGTTCCGGTCTGTCAAGTCGTGAAAACTCAGCGCTCACGCTTACCGACTCCGACAATGAGAATAAGTCAGACGAGGAAAATGGTAGGCCTTTTTCTTCCATATATTCTTAATGCACGTGCATGAGAATGTGGTCATACTTAAAAACACATGAGTATTCTTTTAAAGGTGAATTTTTCAATTTTCTTTCTCAGTTTGACTAAAGCTGCTTTTTAATGTTGGGGGGGGTGGGGGTGGTTAACATCAATATCAGGAAATTCTATTACATGTATATCATATAATATGATAAAGTGTTTTGTCTTACAATTTACTTTCCACACAGTAATCTTTCACAGAAATTTGTGCTTAGAGTACATTAATTTAAACTTAACGATGTGAAGCAGAAAAAAAATTTAAGAGAAATGGTTTCTCATATGTGATTTTTATACGCAGCTTGAAGTAATATTAATAATCTGCAATATGCTAGTAGCAGTAACAATGGTGCTAATTTGTAACAATGAGATTTAATTTTGTGTGCTTTTTCACGGTTTTGAAGTTGTAAAAAGATAAAATTAATTTTCTGCTTGCTTATTGGTAAGTATTGGGGGGCTTTTGGAAAGGAAACCTATGCATCAGAGTGAGGCAAAGCACTGCTGTTTAGTTTGATAAGTTCATAGAAATGAGACTTTAGACAGTGCAACAATCATTTGTGACAAAACACCTAGATGTTGGTTGATTCTCAACGTAAAAGGCATTAAGCCCGCTGTCCTTTCAAATGCGTCTCACCCAGATTCATGTTCTTCATACGTATCAGCTAAAAATGTTTACCTGGGGAATTTTCTGTACTCACAGATTTTTAAATCAAATTACAGAGAAAAAATAGTAAAACTGGATTTGCGGGAATTTTTCCTCCATCCTTATAGGGTGATGAAGGTGCAAACTCAACTTAGGTAAAATAGGATCTGAAGGGTTTGATACCTGTCGTTCTGAGGTGAAGAGGAATCTCCCTAACATTGTACAGAGCAAGTATCCCGGCAGCTGATACCAGCTAATGAAACCAGCTCTCTGCTATGCATATTACTTGTGATAAAATGAAATTTGTTACATTTTTATTGGCTTTAGATGTTTATTTTAGGCTCCTCCCCATGCCTGCTGACAGTTGGCTCGGTCTCAGCAAAGCCATTGGGCCAGGCGCGAGCAGCACAAACAACTGCTTGTCAAAGCAGACAAGGCGAAACTGAATTACAGTTTTTGTATTGATAGGAAAAAGTTCAGAAAAGTGCAGTTGATTATGTTTGTAGCAGCAGGATTTTTTTGTTAATTTAAATTGAATCTTCAACCAAACCATCCTCTCCATTGGCATAGCAGGATAACATTTCTTTATCAAAACCACAGAGGAAATGCATATTTACTAATAATGGTGCATACAAGGAAGCCAGTATTTTAAAAAGAATCAGTGACTCATTAATTGAGTCTTCCTTTTCTTTTTTCTGTTTAATAATGCCATTTGGAGAAAATATGACAACTTCCATTGAGTTTAGTATAGTTTTGATAAGGCTACTGTGCATAATTTCAAATAAAAAAACCTACTAGTGATGAAGTTCTGGCATTATGGAATGATTGAGATTCATTTCTGTAGCATGAATTCACTTCTCTGGTGGTGATCTCCATTTCAGTGGAAGCACTGTGCCACTCCTTTTGTCGGAGAACATTTAATCTCGGGGCCTGCTTTCCTACATACTGTCGCAGATATTGATGGAAGAATGAGTGTGTTTGCTTGCATTTTGTTTTCCTCCTTATGATAAGTGAATTATTAGGTACTCGGAAATACAGTGCAGTGAATCCGTTGTGAGTAGGTAATTTTTCTAACAATTATGTTAGTAAGAGAAAGAAGGACATGATCAAACAGCATGCAAGAAACAAACCAGTATGTGGAATTCATTTTTACTTGGAAAGGTTTTTGTGATAAGGGTTTCTGTATGTTCAGTTGTTTATAAAAAATAAAATAAAATACACAAGTATGAAGCAACTACTATATACACAGAGGTGTTAACTTCAGTGAACTTCTTGGTTTTACTCTCTCACAAATCCTGGTTAGCTCAAAAATCAATGCCTCTTCACATCACTGATTTTATGAAGTTTTGGGATGCATTATCATATAGATTGACAGTTGCCCCACTGGTTCACCACCACAGTGTGGACACTTACGAAACCATCATTAATTTCTCACGCCTGTGCCCAGCAGTGGTTTCCTACATAATAAACACTGTGTCCTTCAGAAGCAGATCAATAACCTGCTAGGTCTTCGTCTTGAAGAGGAAGTAACAAGAATCTATACTTCAAGAGAAATTTGCTCTCTGATATATGATTTCAGATTTGTGGGATACTGGCATAAAATAAGATATTTCTTGGTGTGAGATTTTATCCATTTATCCCTAGCAATGTTGGAGGGAACTCATGATGCATAGACTACTGAATTTATTTAAAGTACTGTTGCAGCTTTTTCCCCTGATACAGTTCAACTGTTGTGTTCAACTCCAAAAAATGATTTATTTTTTTTTTAATATTGAGATGCTGTCACAATTTATATTATTGCACTTAAAAAAAACCCTGGCAACAAACTATACCTCTCACTTTTCTTGTAATATTAAATCTATTTTGTCACTTTCAGTACATTTCTATGTAGCCCAGGGGAGGTTTAATTTCTAAAAATTGCTCTAACAATGTGATTTTGTTCCCATTCAAATCCATTCACAGAGCTTATGACCACTTTCAGCATTTCTAGATTCAGTATGATTTAATTTTGTCATAAATTAGAGTTCTGTGAGCCTTGAAATATTAACAGGTTTGAAATGCTTATAGATAAATTGAAATAATAGAAACTCATTTAAATTCCATGTTTTACTTGGTATACTAAAATTCTTCCTAACAAAACAGCTTATTGACAGTCCAGTTAGAAAAGCAACACTTTTATTTTCACAAGTCTGATTAGGCTTTAAATTCTTATCATATCTCGCAGCTTTTACTACTGTCTTGATCTGTCCATCTCTTCTTTAAACATGGCAGTGTGAATACATAACAGCAAATCTGTCACCAAGTTGTTATTCAACATGATATATTGAGTTGTGAGATTTAAGTAAATTAATCTTTTTGTCATATGCACAAATGTAAAAAGTCAGTTAGAAATACAGCTCACCGCTGATGTCATGTGCCAGATTTATAGAGAAAATTATTTGTGGCGATCCACAGGTACGGAGCATGGGGGATATACCAGAGAGCTCCTGAATGTTTACTCTTTGTTTCCTTTTATTAAATCCTGTAACTGTTTATTCCAAAACATCACGAAAAACTTCTCAAAAGTAGTGTTTGTCATCAGTTGTCATGTGTTCTTTCCTAAGCCTACAGTATTCCTCTTTCCAGAGTAAAGCTTAGGTGCTGATCGTGTTTAGGTAGTGACCTTGAAGCAAGTACTCTTCCAGGGATTTTTTTTTTCTTTAAAGTAGAACAGTTGTTTTGTTTTTTTTTTTAAGTTGAGTTGAAAATTATGTTCTTCTCAAAAATATAAAATGTGTTGTAAAATAAAGGAACTTTTGATTTAAAAATTCATGAAAGCCTAATGGTCATAATTAAGGAGGATTGATGTACAGAATGCTTTTGCAACAGATCTGCAATCTTCTCTTTTCCTGGCTTCACTCTTATTGAATGACCAGTTACAGGCTATTAGAGAGGCGATTAAACTCAGCCCACATTAGACAGGTGAGAGTGAAAAGCTGAGCAAACCAGTAATACATAAGAGAAAACATAATCCTAGGTAGAAGAAAGGAAATTGGAAAAATAGCATGTAAACTCAGAGCAGATCTCAGTAATATTTCAGAGTGCTGAAATGAGCTAATAGACCCAAAGAGAATCCACAAAGAGGGCTTTCTGTTTGATCTGAATTTAGATTGCGTTAGTTCTCCTGTTGTAAAAGAGAAAACATCTGGAATGGTGTTGGTGATTATTTTTTTATTTTTTTTTATTTGGTAGAAGGTTGTCACCCTGACACTTTTTGTATTAGCACCATTATTGTATATAATGGATAATATCACTGATAGAATGGGGAATAACATAAAATGTTTATCATAAGTTTTCTACTCTGATATTATAATATCAAACAAGACGTTTCTGTTTTGCATTTGTGTGTCTGAAAAGAAAAAAAAAGCGTGTCTTGGGGGAGGAGGAGAAGTTCCAGGACTGAAACGATGTTATTAAAATAATGTTAGACCAAAAAAGATGATCAAGGAATGCTCTTATCTTACTAGTAGAGACTCTGAGTTGAGCCGCAAGACAAGAATGAATGGGAAGAAATAAAGCAATTTCAAACTTCAGCAAAACAAGGGAAATAGTTCAAGGTTGTACCATGGTAGTCTGTGTGTATGCTTTAAAGAAATCTGCAGTAAACCACTGTGATTTTGGTAGCCCTTTGTAGATAATGCCTATGAAAAACAAATAATTTTGAATACATGGAACCATTTCTTTGATGATAGCCCAGCTGTACCTGGTGAGGGGTGGAAAAGTGGTACGATGTTGGAATGTACCTGGGAGTGCTGACGATTAATCTAGCAGTGTCACACACTTTCCTGTTCCTCACTTCATTTCCTTTTCTTCCTGGATAAGATCTTCCCTAGTCCACTGGAGCCAGCCTGTCTCCAGCATCAGGTGTGAGGATTCAAGTCACATGGAAGGGTGTTGTAGGATATTTTCAGGTTCAATATCCATCAATATTTGCTATGCTAGACATATTGGTGACAATGAATTCTATTATTTTTCCTGCATTACTTTGGTGTTTTTTACTGTAGTAATTAAAAGTAATTAAAAGTTTGAGGCAGATATCAGACAATAATAGGTATCAGACAATACCATGTTTGTATATCACTTATCATAAGAAAAATAGAGTATCATGAAAGAAGTAAAATTGTAAGATAAATTACGAGAAACTGTATTTGTGTGTTGTACTTCTGATTGAATCATATGAAAAAATAGGGAAATTATATTTTTTTTTTCTGTGCTATGAAGTTTTGAACGGTGATTTCATATAGTAATTTCTCAAATGCATATATAAAGTAAATCTTAAAAAAAAAAAAAAAACTAAACAAATATCACCCCATAATTCAAACTGACCTCATATTTTATTGTTGCTTCAATTTTATGAGGTGTATAATCTGGATTTTTCCTGAGATGCTGTTGAAAAACAGACTTAGACTTGCAATGGAAAAGATACTACTGCATCAGAGGAGTTTACAAAGAGGCACCAGACAGATGACAGCCGAGGAGTTTGTTCTCTTTTTTTTTACTGTTTTAATTTTGACATGTTGTTCTCAATATTTTATTACTTTAATTTTTATTCAGCTTTCTATTTCACACTTTGTAATTTGTGGAAAAGGTTATGGTGAAACTGTGATTTTACTCTTGAGAAGATTTTGGTTTTGTTGTATGCATGCTAATGTCTCTGAGTGGTAAGACCAGTTTGCAAGTAGAAGGCTTTAACCTTCCTGATGACAAAATTCTGTTTGGGTTAAAAAAGTGGGAGAGTAAGCTTGCTTCCTAAACATTCCCACTAAGAAATAGGCACTGTTCTTGTTAAAATGGGGTCTTGAAACAGAGGTGACGCAGTTGGAGCAGATCTGCGTAGTCTTTAGTTGGGGGGGAAATAAGATAATATGCCTGTATCATTTTGAGATAGCAAATCCATGTTTTGTGCACAAGAAGAAGCAGGGAAGCTGTAGACTTACTGTACGTTGCATAGTAGAGTGCTAATTTCAGCTTTTAGTACTGTCTGGGAACATTGTGCCCATTTCCCTCTGAGATCAACCCAGGTAGCTTGGAAACAGCAGGAGGGACAGATATGAAAGAGAAGAGAGGAAGAGCTGCCACAGTTGTACGAGCTGTTCATAGCTGAGAAAGTGTCCAGATGGTCCTAAGGAAATTATGAGATTTAAATGAAATGTCATATACTCAGAAAATGGAATCGCATACGTCATACATCAACTAGACTTCTTAAGAAGGAGTGCTAGGGAGGTGAGCTCGTGCATGGGCATACTTCATCTCTTCTGTAGGAAGGCTTGTAAAGTACTTTGTAAATGACAAATTTAGAAAGTCATTAAGCACAGTATCAAAGCTCGGTTGCTTAAGTGGATCCAATTTTGATGTGCTCTCAAAACCTGAGGGCACTCCTGATAGGAAGTGGTTTCCTAATGAGGGAATTGACTAGCAGGAACGACTTTTAAAGACTTAACTACACATCAACTATGATTTTGTCCAGGTAAATGGCTTATGCATTCAGTGCAGCGGGAGGCTAGGTGATGGCGTTAAGGACAAAATATGGGTGTGTAGTACTGGTAAACTTTAAAGCCTCGTGGAAGACAAGAATATGAAATGACAGTATATAAAATCTTAAACATTTGTTACAGTTTTAATGTAACCCTGTAAAACTGTTGTGTGGGTCAGCAGGATGATGCGATGGAAGTAGTGCTAAACAGACAGGTATATTGAAAGAGCTAAATAAATCCTATCTGGAACACGGTGTTCGGTGGCATTCTAGAGAGGAAGGATGCAGATGTGGCGATAGTGACAGCTCTACTTGGGTGGCCTAAAAGGGTGAAGAAAAAAACATCTTGACATTCAGTTGCTCGTAGCTGGCATTCAGTAATTTGGCAGCCATTAGATTTTTCATTCAGTTCAGTGTTGAGCAGAGATATGTATACCAGGATCTCAGGTGTTATTCTCCCACAGATATATGTATTTCTAGCCCTCCTGATTATAGAAGAAATGGTTAGAGTGGGAGAAAAAAAAAAAAAAAGACGTCTCTTATGCACGGTGTGGTGAGGTCTTATACCGTGGGTGTCTGGTAATCTTCTTGCCCGTTCATTTGAGTCAGGGCTTCAGTGTCCGTAAAATCTGTAAATTGTCGTTTCTCTGAGGCATCAGCGATTTCAGAACCTCTGCCACAGTCTATGCCATGCTCTGCTGCTGGGCCTTGACCATTGTGCTATTTATCCATATACCATACGAGGACCGCGCTGAAGCTGTGTCCTGTTTTGCGGTCTGTCTCTTCAGAGTGACTTTTTGGATTGTATGACTGCCCCCTATATAGTTGCATGAACCAAGGCAACCGGGAATTGACAGCTGGGAAGTGAAATCCAATATTCAACCAGAAAACTGAGGAAAACAGAAATACAGGCTGGTGATTTAAGGCTACCTGGAAAATACTGCACCAGCTGGGTTCATAAACTTCTGAGGTTAGCTGTGATTTGCCTTTTTCCTGAATTCGTAAGGAACGAGGTTTTGCATGCAACTGTATCCACATCATTGTGTGAAGGTCACAACACGGAGAGCTTTTAAAAAAAACCTCTCAAAATAACCATGAGATTTTTCAATTAATATTTTAATTATGAGCTTTTCCATCTACTAGAAAGAGACGATGAACCTGTGTTTAACAAGAACTCCATTACAGCACATCATTCAGTTTGTCAATTATTAGTTTTAGTAAAGCAAACTTAGATTATATAGGTCACCTAGGTAAGCAAGCGGCAGTGTCTTTGTTCAAAGTATAACTGAGTTAGAATAATGCCTTTTTATACTTTTCTATAATAGAGATGTGTATCTGATAAAGTTAATCCAGCTTGGTAATAAATGCATTGTGAGTGGCTGATGAGCGATAAAACCTTTGCAAGAAGGTTTGCCTGTACGTGGTGTTTAACAAATTCTACCATGGTGAAACAAAAAAAATACATATTTCACATTTCCCTTGTGAACTGAAGCATACATCTCAGGAAACCATACCCTGAATTTATTTTCTGTCTTCCCTTTCAAAAGGCTGTGAAATTTTACCAAAAGCCTCCTCTAAATTTGTCAAGCCAGATACCGGCACCTTTGCTCCTGTAGCATATCCCACTGTTAATAATCTTCCTCGTTACGCGGACTTGCATATTTCACTGATTAGTGCATAATTAGGTCAAGGTACATACTGGTTTTTTATCTAGTCAACCCTTCGTTTATGAAGCTTGGCCTGAGTCTGACAAAGGAACTCCGACAGTACAATGAATGCCTATTTCCCATACATGTAAAACTACTCGGGTGTATGGCTGTTTCAGTAGTATTACTGTTTCTAAATATTGCATTTGATATACTTTGTGTTTACACTCTGCGCACTGTTCTCTTCAAGTAATCTGGCAGCTTGTCGAAGACAGTGTCTTTGAATTGATTGTTAATGTGATGTTAAAATGAAACATTCCATTCAGGTAGAATCCATCTTCAGTGGGGAAATGGGTAGGAAACTGTACCGTAGCTGGTTTAGTGCCAAAGTTTTAATATGTATGTAATTAGAATGAACAGAACCTGTTGAAAACTAAATAATCCCATACTTACTGACTTTCAAGAGATATTATTATTGCTTTATTGGAAAAAAACCTTTTTTTTTTACTTTAGTTCTTAAGTAGTAAATGATAAAGGTGTGCCATAAATCCTATTCCTTAGATCAAAGGAGAGGAAATTAATTAATGAGCCCAAGTTTTGTCTTTTTACCTGTAAAGTTTTTTCTGTGACTCACCTTTGGGCAGAAGCTCCTGGCAGAATTGAACTTCTTCTGTCAGGTGCTATAGAAGCAATCTGCAAATCAACTGTTTTCTTTACTTTCATTTAACTTTATTTCACATGGATTAAAGGCAATTTTCTGCTTAATTTAAGCTTTTACACATTCTATGACAGTCTCCTTCCTTGATACTGATAAGAAAAATACTTTTATATATTAGTTCAGTCTTTCTGTAGCGTTTGAAATGGCTGACTCTGACATTCTTGCTTTACGAAGCTATGGGGATGATTGGCAGTGCTTCAGAAAGGCTGAAGTTCTGCCTATTGAATCAAGGGAAAGATTTCTTAGCAGCAGCTGTTTGTCCACTTCCAAAACACTTGCCTATTAAGTCTTTGGCTCACAGACCTCTCATCAGTGTTCTTTGACATCTCAAAAGCTGTTGGTAGCAGCTCTCTACAGAGACTGTGCTGAAATCTTAAGCAAATGTGAACATGAAATACTATCTTTGATAAAAACAGAGGACCATTTTTTTCAGTTTATAGTTTGTCTATCTGGTGGTTAAAGAACATCAGGTTAGACTAGAACCCATGAAAGAAAGATAAGATGATATCGGAGAGATGGAAGTATTTTGAAGGACTTGCCTTTTCAGTAAGGTTGCTTGCTATTGAAGGCTAGTTGTCATTGTTCTTAAAAATAACTGCCTACATTTTGCAACTTGCTGTAGGAAAGGTTTCCATGTAGTAGGTTTACATGAAGCAGTAACTTTAAATGTTTTTCCAGGCTGAATAATTTATCTCATTATAATGTGTTACTGTTTGTCACCAGAGGGTGCCATTGCTGTGATCTTCCACATTCTTGTGCTAAAACCCACTGAATTTTGGAAGAGGTACTGCTTCTAAACGGTACCTCTTCCTTTAGTTGTGTAAAGCAACAGGGAGAAAAAGTGGCCTTATGGAGGATAATTTGCACAGCTGGCAGCAGAGTTGTGTGTAGATGCAGTTCTTGAGGTGCTGTTGCTTTCAGGAAATCAAGCAGTATTGGAACAACCGAGTCCTCAAAAGGGGCTGATTCCTTGTTGTCCACTTGGGTTTGTTACGTAAATACATTTAACTAACACTATTTACGCTGTAGTTGCCTACAAACTCTTCATCACTCATTTCTTACCGAGAAAATAATCTCAAGTTTCTAGATACTTAGTACGGTGCAGCAGAGCAACGCTGGTGTCAGAAGAAGAGAATGAAGTTGCAGAAAGAGGTACAGTGACTACAGGATAAGTTGCTGATATACTCTGTGCTGTCTCCTCAAAGCATCCAGTTCAAGGTCCCTTTCCTAATATTAAAAATGTGTAAGAGCCTGAGGCTTGTATGTACTGTCTGTCCACCTAAGCCTGCGCTTGCACAGTGATTGTCCATCTGCGGTCAGGTGAGGGGGTCTGAGAGAGAGATTTGCACAAGCTGGACTCCAAGACCCTTAGTTGGTCCGTGGAATATATCACAGGTACAGTTCATTCACAGAGCATGTCAGACTGTATTTAGATCCAATATGAATTCATATTTATACCTTCCATCCATTGGTATTTTCTCTCTGCTCCCAAATACGTAATGTAGCCACCCAGATAAATGAAATGAGAAGATGAACTTATCAAGCTGTTTTTCCTACAGGCTAAGACAGAAGAGGAAGTTTTGGTAGTACTTCTTAATTATTAAGAACCATGCCGGTGTTCTTGAGGGCCTTCAAATAACATCTCTCTGGGACAGATTTTACAACTGAGCAACAGTTCAGTGGAAAGGATAGCTTTTGTGATTTCTGAAGTTGTCGTAAATATCTCAGAAGTTGCCGACAGTTCAAGTCGTTCTAAGGCTTTCCAGTAGCACGCTGCTGATACGGAGAGGAGGGCCGTTCAGCTGATGAAATTGTATTTGCCAGGAAGTTCAAGACGCCTATGGAAACTGATACTTCCTTGCGATGTTTGCCCTATTGAAACTGAGATACCATCTTGTAAGAAGGCATAATATCGTTCAATTATAACAACATGCCTGTAGGCAAGGCACAATATGTGAGCATCATTTGTTTGCTTAGAGCCATGACTGTCATTCAGAAATATTGAAAGGTAGCAGTTGGATTTTTTCACACAAATGGTTAAGGGACTTTTCTCAACATCAAATTAGCGTTCAAGAGTGAAAATATAGCTTCTGTTTCCTCAGATGCTGAGCTGTAAGAATGAGTAATCATGATTCCTGGGGGGAAAAAATGTCTCTTTTTAAAAAAAACTTGAGTAGTACTAGATAAGAAAGGGGTTTATCAGTTTTCCATAGAACACTTCTATTTAGTAAACTTGAAATAAGATGAATTACAGTAAAGTTACTGCTCTTTCCAGTTTCCTTTCAAAAAAGGGGAATTACTTTTAAGGAGTTGTATGCTATTTTTGTATCTCACATGTAATGCTATAGCTTTAAGCTATATTGCACAGTGTGAATAAGGACAAAACAAGGGAATGGATATAATTGCTTAACATACTGGAGTTTCTTTTGTAGGTCTCGTTTTTTGTCGATTTAAAACTTTTTGCTAAGTAAAACACAACATCGCTAGCACTTGCTCTGAAAAGCTGTTTCTGAACAGTTTTGTACAATATATAGAAGAAGGTGTGAGGTGAGGAAGGATTAGGTAAAGGCTAAGACTGTGACCTGCAGTGTGAAAAGATGAGTGGGTGAGAAGAAGTAGGAGGACATGAGGTGCAAAGCGGAGTCCAAAGAGGCTGCAGAGAACTCACGGAAGGCTTAGGTTTAGTACAGCTGAGGAAACAACACACCTTTGCAAGGAAGTAATCTGCCATCAGAAATGTTTTTACTGACCCTGTGTGCGCTCTTTTTCAAAAGCGTGCTGTAGCAATACAGAGAGTAAGTTTTGGTGGGTTTCATCTGTATATTACTGTAGCAAACCTTGTAAGCTGTTGGCCTTGAGGGGTTAATGCGTCTGTGAATGCCACAAGATTGCTAGGAATTGAATGCTTGCATTTGTGTTACATGTTTGTGAATGAGATACCAATATTTGGAGTTTTATTTTCTTTCTCATTTTTTTTGCATTTTATAGTTATTTCTAACGCTGACAATATATGTAAATAATTCAGTTCACTTCCTTCTTTTGTGGAATTCTCTACATTTTCAGTATTAAATAGTGAAATAATAAACCTTATCTGCCCAGTCCTGTCCGTATATCCCTGGGTAGCTCCTCAAAGACTCCTTGAGTCTTGATCACCTAGATTAATTTGCCAGCTCTAATTTTCTGGATAATTACCATGTACTTCAAGACCACTTCTGTTACGATACTTAGCCAGTTTTTATTCTTTGAGATACTTTATTTCTTGACCTGTACTTTGTCTTCCCTAAGAGTCTCTGAAGATGGACACCCATCATTTTAATCCTAAACTTTGGGACTGGAGTATGTGCCATGCCTGTCCTCTCTCTGACTCAACCAGGGCTCATTTTCCTCTCCCCTGTGGACTCTCTATTTGTGGACTTAATGCCCTTACCCAGAAGTAAAGACATTTGGTACATAATGGAGCCCTGTATTGGCTCTCTTAGGTGACAGAATGCCCTCTAATCTTTTCAAATGAACGTTTCTATTAATTTAAAAGCAGAATTTCTCCTATTTTTTCAGATTTTTGGGTGGTTTGAATTAATTCATTACATTTTACTTCCACAGATATCAGGATAGATGAAGGCAGTCAGGTGTGATTACAATTATGATCTTCTGTGTGGTGCACTTTTTCTTTTTAGGAGAAAAAGATAAATAAGTGACCTATGATAAATATTAGCAGACTGACTTATAACCACAGCAGGCAGACATAATTAATTAGTGTTTTCTATCTTACCCTCAGTCCAGCTGTTTTGCTAAAGATCTGTAGAAAACATTCCAGGAGCAATCAGTACTGCAGTGCTTCAACTTGAAGGCTGGAGTTGTGGGGGGAGGATTTGAACATAATTCTGAGGACCTCACAGTCAGCATCCTTAAGAAAAATAATTGTACATGGTGAAGTGTAAGGGAGCTGGATGAGGTAGCTGTATGCTTCCTATGGCTTTGGTCAATCTTCTGATAATTTATATTAACTTTTTTTTTTAGGTATTTCATTTATTTACTGGTATTTTTCACCATCTTTTTCTCCCATAATTTTCAGTCTTGGTAAAAATATTATGGCATTTGCTAGTTTTTGTCTGAAAGGCCATTTATTCTTCTTTTCTGCATTTATTTTTTTAATATAATGCCTTGAGCTTAGAACTTGAATGTGGTTCCAGATAATCTCCTACTTTTGTTTCACACGTGATTGCTTAAAAGCACTCTTTATAAACCAGAATATTACAGTATGAACGTGCAAAGTGAGGGTTACTTTTTTTACTATGTATGATTAATTCTTTGTGTGGCTTAAAAAAATGGAGGAACAGATCATCTTAGAGAAATAATGATCACCTTAGAAAAACGACCTGAAGAAATCAATATTTTTCTTTTCTCTACTTTTGTCCCTCCTTATTTGAGTCTAGTTCAGGAAACAACTGCATGATAGAAATGCTTTAAATCACCTTTGTGGTGATAAATTGTGATTCTTTCAAATATTGTTTTTATGTATTTCCTTTTTTTTAGTCTTCTTGTGCCATATGTACTGCAATAGTACTCTCATTTTTCTTAGCGTGGAAAAAAAGAGGGATTTTTTAACAAACAAAAACTTTTCAAACAATTTTAAATGTGATTTGAAGCTCCTAAAGTCTTACTTGAGCTCTGCTGTTATGTCTCAGAGGAGCAGAACATACGTGGCAACTTCTCCAGAAAGATCCTCTCAAAAGAACGTATTAAAGATGAAATATAAGGATTTTTAGATCAAAAGGATAATGATTTTTTTAAATCTTTACTATATGATAAATTAATCAGAAGTTGTTATAAAGATGTACAAACTTGCACAAGGAGAGAGAAGAGAAAGTAGACAGTGACTTTGAAATTAGTATAGACATAGACCTGAAGATGTACTTGCAGAAGTTTGTTATAGCCAACAGACGAGTACTGCAGCATATGCACTTGTTAGAAATCTGGACTGTGTCAGGGTGAGTGCGATGAGAAAAATTACTGATATGATCACAAATACCTTATTTTATCAGATATTCTATTGTATTTACAGAGATGCTAGAATGCTGTGACATGAAATAATTGGGAGTAAGGCAATGACTGTTGAGAAGGCCAGCGTTAGCCTTTGGTGTCACTCAAGCCTTCCGACGCAGTATAAGCTGTATACCAAGCAGGGTGAATACAATTATACCTCCTTGTAATTTCTTAAATAAAAAAAAGAAAAAGCGTTTCTTAAGACTGCAAGTAATTACCCAATGTATATCAGTATGGACATAAATTGCATATTTTTGACAGGAGTTAAAACTAACAGGCTTGACTCTGTAACTATAAAAAAATTCTGCTATTTAATAAAAGCCAGCAGACTTTCATAGGAATGAGACATATGTATCCAAAGGCACACGCTGGACCAAAACACCTAATACTATATTAAGTTCTGTTTCGTATTTTTTATGTGAGTATATATATGACTCATTCATGCTTAAAATGCATTAGTGAATGGATTTATCATTTGGTTAGTTAATAATTTTTGCATCAGAAGACAACTATAGTGAAACCTTTTCAAGCAGATCAGCTGCGACAAAAGCTAGCAGCAGCACAGGAGAGTTTGTATTGTGGCTTTCCATGTGAGGTTCGTAGATAAGCCTTACCTGCCTGCCCGCCTCCCCCCCCCAAAAGAAAGATACACTGTAGTTAAATTTATAGTCTTCATTGCAGTTTATCTAATTTTTCAATATCTGTTCTACTTATTTATGAAAGACAAGGTGAATTCCACAACTCTGAGCTGTTATGATGCTTATGTAAGCACAATATGTTGTAATCAAGTTTAGTAAATCTTAACATTCAAAGGAATTTTCCAAGAATTAGAAACAAAAGAGCTTGGTTCTGCAAGTCCATTTAAGTTTTAATTAAATAATACTAATGATATTTTAAGAAGGATTTTGAGAAATCATTAGAGATTAACTTTATTATTATGATTTATCAGTAGTAATGAATGAAAGTTCTGGGTTGCATGCGTACAAATTGTGAATTTATGGCAGTGCTATAAAAATGTGATGATTCTAGATATGGAACCTAGAATAAACATGCACAGTTCTAGCAGTGCGGAGTGTACTAACGTGTAGGCCACACTCCGTTTATTTGTGGACAAAAAAGTATTCATCGGTCTGCAAAAGTGTTGCAAAACTGATGAAATTAGTTCTGTATACTGATGGTCTCAAAATACTTGACTCATCTTTTTAAGAGTTTCTGAAGTGTGAGGAATTAAAATGACAGAGGCAAAGTTTTTTACAGACTTTCTTATGCTATTGAAACTGAAAGTTCTGTAAGTGTATTCTGATAATTTTGTACAAGAATTTCTGAAAGATCTATCCTGTTAGGTAAATTCATTTCAGCTGCTATTACTAAAGAGGTAATATAAAGCCCTTGCCAAGCAGCTTTTATTTATCAATAGCAAGATCATCTTGCAGGTTGAACACATGCTTGAGTACTGGGTCATACCTTAAGTCTAATATTTGGAAGAAAAACTATCTCACGGTAGTTTTGTTACGTAGGGATTCTTGTCTGTTACCCAGGCATGCTCACGCACGGGCCCATAACAAGCAGCACATGAACTGCGTTCGCACCGCGTGCTTGATTCAAAGCTAAAGCAGTGTCTAGCGAGGCTCCGAGCATCCCTGCTTTTTATGTCCCAGTTAAGGATGCCCTTTGATGGGGGGATGGGATTGCACAGCCCCTCGGCTGAGGCTCTCCCAGCGTTGTGCTGCACCTTGTCTCTTTTTATCTTGTTCTGCATTGAAGAGAGGTACCTGCGGAGTCTGCACTGGTTTGAGCTGAGCTGCCTCGCCTTAGGCTGTGGGGACCGTCACTTCCCACCTGCGATGCCAACAGCCTTCATGTCAGCTGAAGAGTGGCTGTATACCAGTTAGGGGAGTGTTTGAAACACCAGCCAGTTTGAAAGTTCAAAATAAGACTCTACTAGATGGATACTCATTAGCAGTAAACACTCGGTTCTTGATCCTGGTTCACTAGGTACTGGCAGAGGTGGTGCTCGCCAGCCTCACGCTGAGCCGGCTGTGCAGGGGCAGCACCCAGGGCTGAGCCGGTGGCCGAGCTCCCCCACGCTCTCGGCTGCCGAGGGCGGCCCACCGGCTGCAGACATCTTGGGGGTGGGCAGCTGGAACCAAACGGAGTAACTTTATCTTCCTCATTTTGCCCCTGGACAAAAGAAAATTTTTAAAAGGTTAGCTTAAAATGCAACTTTTAAAACTTTTTTTTTTTAATGTCATTGCAGATTTCATATAAGCCATTTCTGTCCACGGTGTACAGAAAAGGGAGCTGTAGAGCAGCCTGCGGCTGCCTTGTGCTGTCCTGCCAGGCGATGGTAACCAGGGGCACGCAGGGCAGTGCCACGTGGAGCTTTCAGTGTTTGAGCGGGTATGAGTTAGGAGTCAAGCTCTGGTTCAAAACCTGTTTTGATTAACACTTTGATTAATACACCTATTAAAACAGCAGGGAAGTGTTGTCGCAATAAATCGGTTCCGTAGTATACGTAAGACTTGGGTGATGAAATGCGGTTTTTATTTGTCTTTGGGTTTTCACCACTTGTGGTTTTCCAGCATGCCTTTGACTGTATATAGGATTTATTTTTGTTCAGCTCTGTTGTAAAGTGCTGAACGTAATATGCCCCAGAGTCCCAACTGAAGCTTCATGTGATTTAAATGAGCAGTGATATTCACCTTCTGAGTCGGGACCAAAGCGTACAGTATTTCCGCGGTAGCGATGGCTGTGTTATCTTATTGGCCCCTATGACTGATTAGGGGCTGGCAGTCCATTGATCGCCGCTCCTGGGCCTCTCTCCCACTTCACCCTGGATTTGAAAGAGATGCTTGATGACTTAAGAAGTAGATGCATAATCTATACTTTTATCAGTGGGAATGAAAGAATCGTTTTGGTTCAGACACAGGTGAGTTACTGCTTGCGCTGGCTTGAAGGATACTAGTGAAAAAGATTTCCCTAGAAAATAACTAGATGGGAAAAGTGAGTTGGACTTCTGAGGATTTGAAGTATAAAATATGTAAATTACAAGAACTTGGCATACTGTCAGGCTTACACTTTTTGCCTTGATATACAAAATTTGTGTGATCTGCTCAGTCCAGCTCAGTCCTATATACAAATATATTTGTCATATATATTTTTACAATGAAATTTGTGAGTGGCTTACTTTTTTTATTTTCTTTTTTTAACGTGAACATTTTATGACAGAAGTTCTAAGTCCACTTTGGAGTGTTATGCTTTAGACATCTGTCTCCTTAAAACTTGAGTGAAAATACAAGATGCCTATTTGAATAACACGGTGTCACCAACAGTGCTTGAAAGTGATGCAAGAGGTGATGGTGCTTCCTTATGGTTCTCTCCTCGTATATCATGTAGTACATTTGTTGCATGCATGTGGGTAGTTCTTTGAAAAAGAATAATAAACAGGTCCAAGATGCGATGTCAGATCTAGTTAATCAGTGTACTAGAAATACATTACCCTAAATCTTGGTAAGGAAAATAGTAATCAAAGTCCTGAGTTTCTTTTGGTTTGGGGAGACAGATGGCATATCTGCTTAACGGCAAATATCCAAAAGAAATTTTTTTAAAATCCTGTCTTTCAAAACATGGCAATCAGAATCATCTTGGAAAGGAACTATTAAATTTAATAAGCCATATGTTCAGTGAATTTACTTATTTTGTTCTGAGACGTAGACATAGAATTCACCTCCGTGTCCTTTTGTGTAAATTAACTGCCTTATTCTCTGCTACACAATTAAGGTATTTAACAAAGTTCCAAATGTGCAACGTATTATTCGCCAAATGCAGCTAATAGTTTGCAACTAATAAACTAGTTTTCATGTTGCTAAAATAAATGCATTTAGGTGAACAGTCTGCAGTTTACCAGAGTTTCCTCTGTGGAGTTCAGTGTGTTTGAAGATCAGATTGACTGGCAGCTTCCTTGGTATACATAAAACAGATCTAAAATTATTTCAAATAGAAATTCTCTGAGGATTGTATCATCTTTGCCGTTCTGTTGTACTGAAGATGCAGATGTGCCAGACTGTTCTGCAGGATTATAAATGCATTAGTGAAACTCTAATACACTCTGTAACAAATATATGCAGTGCAAGAGGTTTTCTTAGCCATCTTGTACCCACTCATTTTATTTATTTCATGTAATTGGCATGTTGTTCTGCTTTTATAGCTTGTTAAAATGAGATGTGAAAATGGCTGTAGCTAATGGCTGCTGGAAAATCTTTTCCCATGGTAGGCAGGAAGAACATTTCAGAAAAAATACATTGCAGATTTTAAGCCCAGTGCTCTCCCAGTGAGAAGCAGAGATTAAAAAGATGCATGTAATGCATTGGTGTGAATAGCGATGCAAGTTTTGATGACCTTGGGTATATAAATTAACATCATCTACAGATGCCCAAATGTTGAAATGGCATCTCAGTGCAGGTGCAAGGATAGCGGCGGCAGCCAGGGCTCCTTTGCACTGGGGTGCTGATACTGAGGCATCGGCATGCTGTGAAGAGTCTGGTGTTAGGGGAGTGGGTTTTTCCTTTCCTCCCTCAGAGAAAATCATAAGAAAATACCTGGAAGATGATTTTCCGAGCATCTTCCTGCTCTGCCTTGCTGGCAAACAGAGCGTGTTCTTTGATTGCATTTTTCCCACCTTTCCTGCTCAGGTGCAAAGTTTGTGTCAACTGATGATTCCTTAAAAACTGGTCCTTGCTGCCAGTCACTGGTCAGGTGTGATCTAGAATGGGAGTGTGGAGGAGTAATTTCTCTTTGCTTTTCTATGCAGACTGACCTATATTCCTTTCCTCCGTGAAAGTCCCCATATTGATCTGGTCCAGTCCTAGAGAGGGCTCGGTTGTTCAGCAAAGCTTGTGGTTTGGAAAGGGTTTTTTTTATTGCTGCTGTTTGTTTTGGTTGGTTTTGGTTTTTTTCCTGGCAGCATAGCAAAATCAGAAACATGCTGCGCAGATTTTCTTTTTATCCTGCAAGAGCCCCTTTGGGCTGTTAAGATGTGGGCTATTGGTGCATCAGTGAAACCTGCCCGGAAACTTTTTTGCTGAAGGAATTCCTGAGAAACCCTGTAGGTTAGTGTTTTTAATAGTTACATTTCCATATTATGCTTGCTCTCTTCTCTCCCTTGCCCTCTCTCTCATGTCTGTGTCTGTATGAAATGACCTTTAGCTGGACATCGACCTTAGCTGTTAACACAGAATGAAGTTTTTCTTCAAATGAAAACTGTCACAGTCCTCATGATACCGTTCTTCAGTCAACCAACGCGTTGCTTCAGTTCTAGGGAATCCTTTCCATAAATTACTGTGGCAGTGAACTCCTTCAACTTACCAGTTACGACGAATAAAAACATTTCTCATTTAGAGAGAGATAATTATTATGTAACATACTTAGTAGCGCTCTCTCCTTTTTCCTTCTCTTTAACTATAAATATTTCTCACTTCCCACTGTCAAAATACAAATCTATATGTGGTATGTGCAGAGAAAATCGGGACTCAGGATTATAGTAAAAATTGGAAGGTAAGAGCATCTAATTTTGCTTGCCAGCATGTCATCGTGTTTTAGAAAAAAATACTGTAAAAGAATATAAGTACCACTATATATATATCAACTGTACAGCAGCTAATTTGAGTATGATTGTACTTCTTATCAGTCATTTGGAATGTCTTAATTTCTTCTTGGTTTTGTGTGTGTGTGTACAGCGTACACTGTACACTGTGTGTACAGTGCACTTGGTACTCTTGATGACTGTTCTGAAAGGAACAGAAGGACCTGTGGCCCTCTGAAACTACAGAGCTCTCTGCACCGATGCATTTTCTAGAATAGATAGATCCTGCCACCAGGAGAATTTGTTTTTAATTCCTAGCACCAGGTGATGATAGTTTGCTAGCAGAAGCACAAAAAAATAAAATGCCGTAACATATTTTAATAGTGCATAGCATAAACTGTATTTTAGCTTCACAATAAATCCAGAATAGCCTTAATAATGAATCTGCTACCATAGGACATTTGCAGTTCTAGTTGACAGAAGGTGTACTGAAAGAATTCCTTGCATCATGACTCACATGCACAGTTATCCCAGTGCGCATAGGCAAAGGCTACAGAGGCAGAAACCCAATACATTTTCATTGCCTTCCTCTAACAAGGCCACATAAAAGTCGCCTTACTTGTGATTCTTAACTCACCTAAATCAGACCTGTGCAGTCCTTCTGTATTTGTTAACAAAAGCAACTAATGAAAATAAGTTCTGGAATGAAACCAAGTGGGTACAGAACGCGAGGCCTGATAAACCAGGCTGACTTGCCTGTTCAGACTCGTGCACCCCAAAACGCACTTGTTCGGCAGTGCCTCATCTCGTACATTCCATCGTTCATTTCTGGTTTGGTTTTTTTACTGTAGTGGCGGGGCTAATTCTAAACTGTAAAGGGCAGCCTTTCCTTGGAAGATAGATCTAACATGGAATTCAGAAAATATAGGGCTTAACTCCAAGAAAGTTTGCCAAGGTAAACTGTGGGCAGACGGGTACAACGCCTTCTCCCCCAGAGTCGGGACACTCCAGCCTGTTGGGATGACATAAATTAACACCTTTTTATTCTGCTATAGCAATGAGCTGTTGAGGTATGGTTAGATAGGAATCCGTGCAAATGCCCGGTGTATACATTACTAGTTTTAAAGAAAAGCTTTCTTGTTTTCCTCCTGGGTTACACTGTAGATACTGTCAGATTATTTTCTGTGATTTGAATTGCGATCAGGAGAAACACACGGTCTTTCCTGTGATTCTTACCCAGTTAGGTTTAAGCTATAGTGGCATTAAATAAAAAGATTACAGTGCTGCACACCATGATTTTAAATGGCCTTTTCACTCTTTAACAGCTCTTGGAAAATGAAAGAGGATTGTAGTTTCAGGATTTCACCTGAGAAAGTGGAAGACAATACAGGAAGTCTGGGGCAGGCGTCGTGTCCCCTGTCACTGAGGGCGTTATGCTGTCTCACTGCTGGCTCATCGTTTGATCTGGAAATTTGCCATACTGGCAAAATCTGATGGTGCTGGTCAGTTCAGTGGTGTGGTTTGTACCTGTTTGGGGAAGGAGCTGCTCGTTCACTGCCCTCGGTGGGCCGGGGAGAGAGTCAGAGGGGGAAAAGTGAGAAAATTCATGGGTTGAGATAAAAGACAGTTTAATGAGTCAAGCAAAAGCTGTGCACACAAGCAAAGCAAAACAAGGAATTAATTCACTGCTTCCCATCGACAGGCAGGTGTTCAGCCGTCTCCAGGAATGCAGGGCTCCATCACACCTAACGGTTATTTGGGAAGAGAAACGCCATCATTCCGAATGTCCTCCCTTCCTCCTCCTTCCCCCAGGTTTTATTGCCGAGTATAACATGGTATGGTAGGGACTGTCCCTTTGGTCAGCTGGGGACAGCTGTCCCGGCTGTGTCCCCTCCCAGCTCCTTGTGTCCCCAGTCTGCTCGCTGGCGGGGTGGCAGGAGGAACAAAGGAGGGCTTGACGCTCTCTTGGCAAAAGCTAAACCATCCCCACGTTAGCAACGCTGGTCAGGCCACAGATCCAGAACGCAGTACCGTACCAGCTGTTACAAAGAAAATTAACTCCATCCCAGCCAAAACCAGTACAATGATGAAGGGAAAACCAATTCTCAAATTAACTACAGATGACAATTATTTTGAAATATGTTGAATAAGCAGTGACATTACCATTGTATGAAAAAAATATGGTATAAGATGCTGAAGAGAAGCCATATTTAATGAAACGAGCAAAAAAATCTTTATATTGCCGTGTGGTCAAGGAACCTGTGGTTTGTTTCACGACACGAAGTTAAATTGCAAATTGGGAGGAAAATAAAATTTCCGCTTAACAAAAAAAAGCGTACTTTGCAGAACACTGGTTTTCTGGCTTCTTATAGAAGAGAAGGTTTATTTAGATACTTCAAAAAAATAACAAAGTAAGAAAAGTTTTTCCATTATTAAAACATCTTAGAAGTTCCTGGGAAAGGGCTTGGTTTTTATGCTGTATACCAATATCAATTTTTTAGAAAAAATATTTACAGTGTAGCATTTGATTTCTAGACAATAGCATAGCACCTGCTAGATGTGTTACAAAGAACGATCAACTGTTGTGTGCCTGTTCCAGTGTAAAATATTGGTAAGATGAAGTATATCAAACACGTTTATCTGCTGCAAATCAGTTTGTCTCAGAAAAGACTCAGTTAAATTTTATGGAGCCTAATTTTGTTACTGATACACCTCCTGAAATTTATCTGATATACTGTGTTTTTCTTCCCCGATAGGTCAAATGAATCATCCTTTTCTTTCTCTTCCAGAATGGACAGTAAAAATAAGCCACCCTATGCCATTTGTGTATAACCGGCATGATTTACTGCACGTCTGAATATAAAATCATAAAACTTACAGGACATGGTTAATACATAACCATCAAAATAACAGAGTGCAATTCTAAATTTATGAGGCTGAACTTAACACTGAATATCAAATAAGAACCACATTGATTTCTGTAGCGCATGGCTTAAAAACACATTAGGTGGCATAACTGCAAGACAGTACATTGATTTAAGCGTAAAATGCATAGCACTCAATACTTCACCACCTAACGTTTCCCAGTAATGAACAAAGCTGTTGTATATTGATGAAAGGAAAATTATTTGTTTTGTTAGATTACGGTACTCAAGCAGATGCCTTGCTTTTAGACTGGGTAGGCATAATTTGAATCACGCTTAGTAACAAGTGACGTTGGACACCTTAAAGAGAGAGTAGGCAGTTATCTCGGCATAATGTGTTTTAAGAAATATGTATTTAGTCTGGCCTTAATGTGAGTCTGAATTCAGGCACCCTCATTTCGGGCAGAGTGCTTTGGCAGGTGCAGAAGATTCATTGCATTTTGGAGGCCTCTAATCGCTTTTAAAATGTTAAACATTTGCCTTACTGAATCACGGCCAGAGAGTAAGTCTATAAATCTCTATCACCCTTGCTCACTGAGTTTTGCCAAAATTAACTCTGTTTACATCAGGAAACACACTTTTGCCTTGTTTGAGGCCCCAATGCACAAAATGCCTCAGCAAGTGAAGAGGTTCATTGCCTTTAGTCTAAGCTCCCCAAAAGAATAATTGGATTGACATTGGCAATTCACCTAGATTTAATCTTAAGTAGCAAATTCTACATGGGGGTTGAAATTGGGTCTGGCGAACGTGACTTCCTTACGGTACGCCGTATCCAGAGTGGCATCCTTGTCCTTTTTAATGCTCCGATAGCACAAACGGGACTTAAAGCGGGTCAGGCAGCAGCTTCAGGTGAGCGCGGTCCCCGGTCGCTGCCAGGACCAGGGAACAACCACCCCCCAGTCAGTGTTGCCCTCCACGCGGTCCTGCGTGACACCTCTGCTCCTCGTCTCGTGAGAAGAATAAAGCAAAAATATGTTGCTGGTGAAGGATACAGCTACTCTGAACATACACGTATGTATACTAGATAGACTCGTGCATGCACACACACATATACGTGTCTCGGGATTCTTCTGTGAAGTATGCCTCCTGTGATGAGCCCTTCGGACTGTGTAGATTTCTTAGCTGAATTGAGCAGATACCAGATCAGAGTCTGGGTTGCACACTCAAAAATTTCTCGGGGTGCAACTTTGATTGTCAGTGTTTTAGAAGCAAAAATTGGGTGCAGGTTGCATTTCAGTTGTGCCTACATTTTGGGTTACTACTTTTTGTGTCATACAAAGTTTAAGTATTAGTCTTCATGACATGCAAAATGGACTGAGATGTTAGAGAATAATGTTTTTAATCATCATTGACATTTTCAGAGAAGATTAAAATTTAATAAAATTAATTGTCCATTTTGAATGGCTCACTTTGCAGTTAATCATACACCTTTAGCTTCCACTACAGAGATATATTTCTTTCCTGCAGTGTTTTTTTACTTTGAAACTTAACTGCAGTAATTATGATAATTGATTAAATAGTTGGTTATAATTTTTCTTCAAATTAATGCAATGTAATTGTAAGTTATGCTTAGTGTGAAACAAACTGTTTTTTTAATCTTGTTGAAAAAGACCTTTTCTGAACTTGTACAAATATTTTTTTCTTTTTCTTTTAAAGGAAAATCTCCAACTTACTAGAGGAATATAACTTACTGGGGTTATATTTAACGGCAAGTGCAGAATACGTTGCTTTCACTGCTGTGCATCTCTGGTAATATAATTTGAAGTGCTAGGGCCCTTTGCATCCATTTCTGAATCTATTATTAGTTGATTAAATTAACTGGCTGGATCAGTACAGTGAGAAGAGACACAGTAATGATATTACAGAATTAGTATGCTATGATGAATTGTCAAGAAAAGTAACTGTGACAGCCCTGTGGCCATATGCACTTAGCCATGCAATTTATAGTCATTTGAAAAGCCAAGGACTTTTCAGTTTTGGTTAGGAATTTGTTCTTGCTTTTGACAGAAGTTGAGGGATATGTGTGTATCGAACAAGAGGGGGTTTACAGTGCCAACATGAAAAGGAATCAAAGGCTCTCTTCAACTGCTAGCATTTGGGTGATTTGCAAAGAACAAGCTACAGAAAAGGATACTTTTATTGTAGCTGTGCCAGTTCTTTTAAATAGATTATGATATGATCATAATATGTGCATAGTATATGGTAGTGCAGTTCCTTTACAGTTGTACAAAATAGTATTACTTAGGGTAAGATAAAAGTGAATGCAGTCTTGTATCACAATTTTGGTAGTTAGAGAGCACCGCAAATTTTGGTACAGCAGCAGGGCCTTTTTAGGAGGACGGTAAATACAGCTGGTTTTTATTCTTACCATGATTTGAGGCTATTTAAAATGTCTTATTTTGCCTTTATGCAAATACTTGTAAGTAAAATAAAGATTGCCAAACACCGTCAAAATTGCTGGTAGTTAGAGTAGGTAATCAGCATGTAAAAATTGACTCACAGCCAATGTTGTAGCAATTCCCACTCTTTGCAGCTTGCCTTGCTTAGTTGCTGGACACTTGGAATTTAAATTTAAAATCTTGCCACTTTAACATTTACCATATTGTGGGTTGGCGCTCTCTGTAATATTCTTAATCGTTAAAGCCAATTCTACAAATACATTTTCAAAGTAGTAACAGGCAGAGCCTGAACATAAAAGCAAGCAGACTACACCAAAAGACAACAGATTGTATAGTTAACTCATTCTTTTTGTAAGCCTAATAAATGGTGTGTCAGTAGCACTATGGATATGCAGTCTTTGCTGAGCATCAGACTAAAATTCTTGTTGAGCTTTATAAAGTGGAGTGTTAAGCCATTTTTGTTAATATTGGTTATGTCAGTTAAAACTCTTGTAAAGAAAAGGAAAAGCATGAAATGTTCTTGTTATATTTTTAGTAGTTATATGATGAGCTGTAAAAGGAATTCTTATTTTTTTAGGTAACCACTGTGTAATTGTGGGTCCCTCCTGGGATCTCATCCTGGTACATAGGTGCTGGAGATGATTCTTCAGACTTCTATATTTGCTACCTGGCACCCAGACAGCAGAATTGCTTTTGTCTTCGTGTCTGCTCCAGCAGATTTTTCTTTCTGCATGTTGTTAGGCAGCTTCAGGAACAAATACAATTTTTCATTTTCATCAAATAATTTCACGTCCTAATTTTAACACTAGAGAAACATTTTCATAGCTGTAGTCTGAAGCAGACCTCTAAAGATTACTTAGTCCATAGGCAAGACATATCCATTTATATGCATGATGAAGACCTAACCACTCCGAGTCATCTGTTCCTGGTTGTCTGTCTTTGTCACTAGAAAGTTTTTCTTAATGTTTGAGTCTTTTGCCGCAGTTAAAGCCCACCCTTGGTTATTTGTTTTTTAATGAAATGAATTGTTCCTTCTGCTTAAGATTTTCTGTCTTCGTTTAATTATTAGATTCATTTAAAGTCTTGTGTTTGAGTCATATATATTGTTTAGAGTTAATAAATTGAGCAAAACATGCAGTATAATGTAGTCATAAAAATAATGCCACACCAGAGTTTTCAGTAACGTGAACTGGCAATAGTTTTGTGATTTTACTGGCAGAAGTCTTAATATTAGCGAATTGCTAATGACTACTGTTAATACTGGTGTTAATTAAGAAACCTATTTATATACTTTAAGCAAATAGTCCTTTGACTTCAATAT
Organism: Charadrius vociferus; assembly: GCF_000708025.1. Classification (NCBI taxonomy): domain Eukaryota; kingdom Metazoa; phylum Chordata; class Aves; order Charadriiformes; family Charadriidae; genus Charadrius; species Charadrius vociferus. The sequence goes on along the minus strand of NW_009649770.1, from coordinate 1,179,849 downwards.
AAAATAGCTGAAATACTCATGGAGTCAGTAGCATATATATGTATTTTTGTAGACTAAGATAAAAGTCTTTGTCAACTAACAAAATGAGTTCTTAGGGCTAGGTATTCTCTTGGGCTGACCTGGACGGAATCTTCCCTGAAGCTGTGACCTAATAGTAAGGGTGGCAGTTGCTGGTGTTTTCCTTTTGGTTTGTGTTTTGCCTTTGCCTCTGTCATAGGTATATTAAAAAATACAGTCTGGTAAGCTAGTGTTTCTATAATTATTGCATCTGTTTAGCTCTTGAGATGTCAATCAGTCCATGTTTCGGTGAGATTTTGGCTTGTTCTCATCCTTTATTCCTACAGCATTGTGAGCTCTGCATTGCTACCTGCATGCAGTCTAGGTAATGACGCTGTGGTCACGCAGTCATTTCCTAATCTTCCTCATCTAGGTACTGATAACAATTAGTATTAAGTTACTCTCATGCTTATTTGTAAATGTGTTTTAAAAAAGCCTAACCAAACAAACAACAAACCCCCTCCCATAAATTGTAACAGACAATGGAATATTTCGTTTGAGCTGTTCATATTTACAGCATCGTTACTTAAAAAGATTTTTTTTTTGGTATTATGGTAGAAGAAGTTTCTGAGAATAGATGCTCAAAAGCTGCCCTTGTGAAAGAAAGCAAGCCTCTGTTGATTTCAGTGAGTGTAGGACTAGATGCAACATTGAAGCTAAGTAAAATTGAAAAGATATAGGAGATGAAAATAATTTTATTTTTTATTTGCCCTGCCGTATGTGGCAGGGAGTTTTTATGATTTGGGTGTTTGATCTGAGGAGATGTTACACTTGGATGAACTGGAGTGATTAAACTTCGGCTGTGATCTCCGAGTCACTCAATACGTAAGAAGATAAGCATTTAAGATTTTGCTTTTAAGTGTGTATACAAAAGCGCTTGGTCTGTTTTGTAGTGTGTAGTCGGGCTTTTGAATATTTGTGTTTGACAGTAACTTTTCATAGAGATCACCAGCTGGACTAAGCAAAAGATAATTTTGTTTGAAAAGAAAACAAAAAAAGCTTTGCTGGTAGAAGCTATTAGGAACACGAGCAGTGAAAGATAGGAAGCTGTGGTTCTGTAACGTGCGTCTTTTCCATATCGATGGATAGTCTGTGCCTTGACCTGGAGAAGGGCCTCTCAGCTCTCCAGTGCCTGGACCGCGATGCTAAATACTCCTCAGAAATAACAGCAAGTCAGAATGATCTGAAAAATATCGCCGAGAATATTTTGTCACCGTATTCTGTATTTGGAATCTAAAGAGCACTTAAACCTGAGCGGGATAACGATAGTTGCACTGAAGAGTCCACTCTTGCTGCCCGTGGAAATGAATGCCTTTGATGTCCGTTCACTGCAGAGAAACGCAGTAAGCAGCTAAATGCCTTAATGCATTCTGCCACTGAGCGATCTAAAAGCTTCCATGTGCATCGTGGAGCTTGTGCAGTAAGGTTTTCACTGTCAGCAAAGGAAAATGAATGCCTTTAGCTTTAAAGTTTAAATGCCTTGCTCAGCAGGGAGCCCAGAGAGATTTGTTCAACTGAAATGAGCTTATAATAAGGCTTTCATCCTAAGATAAGTAAGGACAACATTCAGTAGCTCTCTACTCCCTCACCAGAAAATACAAATAGCTTTCTCTATGTGTTATGATGCTGTTATTGTCTTTCATGTGATATGTTGCAATTCATGCTAATAGACATTTTCCATCACAGACTGCGGTAAGGCCATCTTGTAACTATGTTATATTTAGAAATACAGAAAAATAAGAGTTGCAGCTTACGTGTTAATTTGTTTGTTTGTTTATTTTACCCCCCTCAAAATCAGCATGTGGATAATATCTACAGAAAGATTGGCAATAGCAAGGTATTTTAAACCATTTCATTGTGCTCAAACTTTACAGGGGCTCAAAATACATTTAAGAGAGATTCGTAGCAGAAGAAAATCCATCAGTGGCTATTAAACATGAAACGGCACTCCTGGCTTAAGCAGTCCCAGAGCTGCAGGTTGCTTGAGGCTGAGCGAACGTGTGGGAGCTATCGCTCTGCTTGCTGCTGTTGGAGACAAGAAACTAGGCTGGATGGACCGTTTGTCTGACCTGGTGTGGCTCTCCTTATATTCTTACTCCCGTATCTGCTGATTTTCTAGCCCTGCCCCGATCATAATTATTTCATACGCAATCAAGATGCGGTTTTTGACCTGCGGATTTCAGTTGGGATTGTTAAAACAGAATTTATGACTAGAGTCTCTGTCCACTCTGTTATTTTGTGTGTGGTGTTTGTTACAGGGCTTCAGAGTCCCTAATAAGCTGTTAACAAGCTGTCAATTATAGCGCTCATGCAAATTAGTGAAACAGACAGTGAGGGACTGATGTGTACAGTATGCTATCTCAGAGGATGTAAACTAAACCCTTCCAATTTTCATCACTGTCCTTGCCGACACTGTCTTCTTAATGTCTATAAAGCATTCGTCTTGTCTTTTCCTTTATAGCATGTTTACAAATTGAATACAGTAGTTAAATATCAATTAGTGCAGGTCATATTTTGTGTTAAATACCAGCCACCTAAAAATAGAACAATGACATTTGGTTACCGAGGACTTCAATGAATCTATCTTCATGATGGTTTTAATGTGTTATTTACAATTTGCTGTTTTTCTGTAGTTTGCTGCAATCATCTTGTTTTCATTTCCACCACCCCCCCCCCCTTTGTATTTTCTATTCAATTGTTTTCAACATATCTTATTTTGGCTTGGAAATCCATTATTTCTCGGACTCTCTTTTTTAACTCTTCCCCAAGGGTTGCAAGCCAGGTGTAAGTCTCCATACACCAGTCATCAAAACTTCCTCGGCTGCTTATTTATTTATTTTCTAAGTAATTCTCAGAAATGAAGTCTCATAGCTCATACTTCTTATCTTAGTCATGGTTCCCTCAGGAGCGTGCCATGAACCTAATCTCTTTCAGATTCTCCATCAAAAGATCAACATAAATTTATTTGTGTCCCCCTTGGTATTCATTAACTCTTGGAATACTCACCCAATGTCATTTCATACCCTGTGTTACTAGGCTTGGCTGCATAAGCACGGATCATTTTGACCTTACTGGTTCCAGTTAAAATTCAAATGCTTCTTTTTTGTGCTTACCGTTGCAATATTTTTTTTTTTCAACTGTTTTGAGGAAGTGGAACACAGTAGCAGTTGGTTGACTTTGCTGTTTGACCGTTAAAAGTGAATTTACTGATGGAGTACAAGTATCTAACATCTGACTGTGATGTTTAGCGAGATTTCTATTTAGTGAAAAATGTCTGGATGATTTTGAAGGGAGATGTATAGAAGAAAGGCTACTTTTCTGGTCAACTTTAAAGCTAAAATGATCTTCAAAAGCTTTTTAACTTGTGATTTTCTGTTATGTATGTATGCAGCTTTAACTGAGGAGGGGAACAGGTAGATAACCTGTGATATAACGGTGAGTGGAATCAAGTCCATTCCTGATTGTTTGCATCTCATTTGGAAGTGTAAAAGTTTTATGTACCTGGGACTTCACAGAGAATTACGTTTTATGGGGGACTGCATAAATAAAACACATCCGATTTCAAAATGCACAGTTCTAGTCTAGCTTTTTAACGTTCTCTTGAGGAACTAGTTCTCTTTTGTGGACTCATACTAGGAGCTACCTAGATCTTTTCATTTATTTGTGTTTTAAAAAGACAATTGGTGTCCTGAGCTTAAGTCTTAGGTTGGTAGGAATGGCTGGAGATCATCTTGATGTCACTATCTTGCTCATAAAATGCTTTATGCATCCTGCCTTGTGTTCTCTAGCATTGTACAGACTGTCTACTGTCTTCAGCATGGTGGTGGCAGAAGAAGGTCCTAGACACCTCAGTACGGGAACGATGCGCTTTCCTTGACTCGAGCCTGTCAACAGTTCTATGACAGCTGCATCAGAAGGAAGTGATCATTCACCATGTAATATTTGGCTCTTGAATTTAAAATATTTAAACCCAATTTTAGGAGTGCATAGGCATTTATTTAGCTGGAGTTAAATACTCTTAACTGAGTATTCTGCAGAAATTGAGTGGGTTACGTGCCTACCGACTTGATTCTGTTGCATTAATATGAAGGATGGGTTTTCTTCTGTGAGCTGAATGGAATCAGGATCAAGTGCTAAGTAAAGTTAAACAGGCATTCATATTCATTCAGGAGCAGTACAAAGTATGTATTCAACTTGGTGCCATAATTTTCGTGTGATATCTGGTAAGCTTATTACTTAGCAAGAGCTATTAGATGAAGTTAGGCTCACAATTACAAGGAGACCCAATCAGGCTTTTGCTTCACAGATCGTGTACCACTGGAGGAAGCTGATTAGGATATTTGTAGGATATTAGTGAGAGGCTGAGGAGTTGTCATTCCCTTTTCTGAAAAGATGGATTTATTCAAAAAGCTGTCTAATTGGATAGATAATTGATTATCTGAATCTGAGAAATTATATTTTCAACAAAAAGCTCTCACCAGTCTGACAAAAAGCTTGTCCGTTACGGATTTTTGGAATATAAGATATAAGGACAGATGTCTTCCGGTTATAATTTCCCAGCTGGAACTCTGTGAGAAACATAAGAGTTGTAAGAGAGCATCATACTGTCAGGATGTGTTCAAATTTACATATTTTTTTTTAAATAGTCAACAACAACTGGCTGCAGCATCTGGCATTACTGTACATTTTTAGAATTGTTAATTCTACCAACTTTGGGAATGTTTGATCGTGTCTATGAGCAAAGGTTTAGAGGTTTCTGTTTTATTTTTAAAAATCTTTAATCCAAGCATCGCCATGAAGACAATGCTTTTGGTTTTCTTTTTCTATAAAACGAAGTGAAGAACAGGCAGATCTGCTTCAAAGAAAGAAAAGTTAAAGTTATTTTATTACCATGTAGGTTAAAATTACAAAAGTAGCATTGCAGACTAAAAAGATTGCAGCTTCTCATTGCTTTTCTTTTTTCTTGAAAACTTACTGTGTTTTTATTGGCTCAAATGTTCATTTTGTAGTTAAATAGGAGCCTTAGAGTTACTGATTATATGTTTGGGGCAACTGAAGAGAACCAGAAGCGGTGATAGTATTGCTCGTGCGTAGAAAAAAGCAGCAGGAGTTGTCTCCTCTCCTCCCTCAAGGATGTAGCCCCCAGAGAACTGCTGCAGGAAATCAGTGGCAACGCTTTACCCTTATCTCATAGTACTGCAAAACTCTTGCTCACAATAGGAATGCATTTAATTTTAACTGGTTTAATGTTCGCTCAACACCTGGAAAGGCTTTCTTCAATTATTATTACCATGGGGGCTTGGGGGAGGGTGGTGTTTATTTGGGTTTTAGGGTGCTGGCTGCAAAGATTGCTGACCCTACTAATGGTTTAGAACTGTACCTAATGCACGACATACTGGAATTAAGTCTATTAGGTCTTGTAGTTCTCCGCTTCGCGGGGCATTCCGCTTCTCTTTTGAGTAATCCAGTCTCCCAGTCATGTTTCCGATGAGTCTGTGGGGTACAGTGCTGCATATTGTTATATATTACTGTGATACCTGGCTGCTTTTCATGCATATGCTAATACGCATTTTCAGAGTCAGCCATCAAGTATGTGTATAGTTGGAGGCACAAATTGAAGGGCCGGATTCGAAAGTTTGACCTCTTTTTTTTTTTTTTTTTTTTCTTTTTTTCTGTTAAGCCATCAGAGTTGATTTAAAATTTTACATGTAGAGTCTGATTACCTTGCTGTAAATCAAAAGTAGCTGCATTCAAATAAATGAAGCTGTGAATGGAGATTAAAATAAGTAATAGCAAGCAGTAAGAATGTTCTCAAAAAATGAATGTTATCGAGTCTCCCTCTAATTTTGTGTAGAAGTGTACTTATTTCTTAACCCATTTACAAAAAAATATGGAAAGTTAACTTGGCTACATTGGGGTTTTGCATGTTTTGCACTTCATGGACATAGACTAAATCAGTTGTGCTGAACATACTTATTAGTATTCAATTTATTCCCCAGTCTCTTTGAAGGAACCATGCAAATGTTTGGGCTTCTTATTTTGTTTTGATTTCTTAGTGGAAAATTGTATCCACATAAGTAAGCATGCACTGAA
>NW_009649770.1:1146442-1173649 GCF_000708025.1 Charadrius vociferus | reverse complement strand
TGCTGGAGTTGATTTCTAAATCCATTGAATAATTATTGGTGCTGCTTTTCATATGTGACGAACATTCTTCTCTCTCTGTTTCTGTGAAGTCTTACACTGACGTTCATGCGCGCACACACAGCCCAACATGCAAGGCTTGTTATTTTTAGGACGTGGGAAAAGGAAAGATAAGGAACCAACATACATTTTAAAATAACAACTTATAATGTATTGGGAACTTTGTACTATGTACTTTAAGAAAAAAATCTCATTCAGGTTATTTTAATAACTTTTTAAATGTTGTGTTTTATCTTGTCAAAATGCAGATATTTTATTGCAATGTTAATATTCATGTAATATCATGAACTGTTTCTGTCATGAAGAATAATGATGTCAATTTTAAATTATCATAACAAAGATGCAGTGGTACGGGATAAAGTGCTTCTACTGAATACAAAATTTGGTGAAGCTCCTGAGGTCAGCAACAATTCTGCAGACGGTACTGGTCAATGGTTCATGAAATTTTATCTTTTCCTGTAAATCTGACACCAATTATATCAGTGTATTTTGGAGAACAGCGATTGTTTTCGTAATTTCTGGATTAGGAAGGCAATCTGAATTCCTGCAGATCTGCTCTACCCGCAGAGGTTGTGCTGTGTGTCGGGGGTTATTTCCACAAAGCGAGCAGGTCGGGAAGTAAGGGTCTCTGGAGCTGGGCCGAGAAGGCTAATCCTGCAAGGGTCTGAGGGATATTAATTCCCTTCAGTCGAAGTTAATGGCAACTCATCAGCACCACTGATGAGGTATCAGGCAAAATGGGGAGAAAGGGGATTGATTCTCAAAATAAAATTAAAAGAGAAGTTCTTTATAATTTAAAAATAGATCTATTACGTATGTTAGTTAAGTCTATAGCAGCTTTGCCTGTCAGAACAGTACAACAAATTACCCTTTCATTCATCAAAGGGTTAATTGAATTTTTAAATAAAACACTGCAGAAATTCTCTACAGCAGTGAGACATCAATGCGTTAGAGGAGAGAAATCCTTTAATAGCCTGTAACTTAAATAGTTTGCCACCAAAATGAATTTATTGGGTATTGATTGGCTCCCAACTCAGTTTTAATGACGATTAAATATTACAGCTTCATTTCAGTCCCCCTGCTAGCTTTTTTCTTGGTTTTCTTTTTTTGTGTGTGTGTGTGTTTTGTTTGTTTGTTGGTTTTTAGTTTGTTTGGTTTTTTTTCTCATATAGAAACCTGGGTAATTGGGTTCAATTAATTTTAGAAGTTAAGTTCAGGATAAGATAGGTGCAGTGAGAAAAGCCAGTCTGTTTGCAATGACTTTCCTTTCTGGTATGTGAAATATTTTTCCCTTAGCCTATGGCTGATGCCTTCCAACCAGCGACAGCAATTCTGCTAAGATTTCTTTTTCTAGAAGCTGCTGCACTTAAATTAGCTCCATATTTTTCCATTTATTTACCATATTACCTTTTCCTGGTATCAAAGCCAAATCTTCTGAAACCAAAGCAAAGTTTAATTTTCTCGAGGCTCAAAAATGTTGTACATTTCAGGATTTTAAATTGACTTCCATAAACTGAAATGTTCTGGAGTTGGTTTATCATCAGTTAATGTGTCGCTCCCCTGAGTGAGAGAGCTGAAATGTTTCAGAGAGTGCTGGTCCCTGGGTTTTATGATCGCTCACTCAGCTGTATAGCCTGTGTTGCTAGCATCACTAGGCTAGGTGCAACTAACTCATTAAACAGCAAAAGTAAAGCTTACTGTATTTCTCAGCTTATTTATTGAATTTCCAAATGCAGCTTTCTACCCATTCTTTGGGAGCAAAGAGAGAAAAGAGAAGGTATTTACATACATGCGTATGTCATACAGCCACTCAGACGCATACCTGCCAACCTCAGGCAAATTATATTAATTAACAAAGTTGAAACTAATTTTGCCATCGTACCTCCCGAAGCAGTAAAGCTTACAGTGCCAAAAAGGTGAGGATTTGTCTCCCCACTGCATAGCCAGACAACACAGTTGGTAATCCGGAAACTGGAGACCTTATCTTGAGCTGTTAAGTAATAAAAGCATCTCAATATTGATGGGTTTGGTCTTACTAAGAAGTATGATAAACTAGACTGAGCTGAAATTCTACCAGGGTCGGTAAGGCTGGTTAATGATCCTGCGTACGTAGAGTATGTGCTTGCTGCTTCAAGCTTCCTTTGTGCCAGTGCATCCTCCTTTGAAACACTGTTTTGGCTACATTATACTTTGTTAAAAAACAGTTAGTTTGTTAAGATGGAACTGAGCTTCTTTTTCTTCCCTTTGATTTTTTTTTTTTAATTATCTGTGGAAGGCATGGATGTGTTTATTAAGAGAAGCTGGAATTGTTAAAACATTAATTGAATCATACTTTAGAGTGTTTGCATTTGATGGTCTGTTAGGTTAGTAATGACTCAAAATGAATGTCGTCGGTTGTTCCTTGAGAATTCAGCATAATGTGAGTGTATTTTTTTTCTTCAGCTGCTCAGACTACAGGGTACGCTTTTAGTATTAGACGGTGGTTAAGGCTTTTGGTAAAGGTAAAATAACTCGTCAACTGACTTACTGTTCATTTCCCCATCAGAAGAGGGAAAGGAGAACAATGTGACCTAAAATTTGTTCTTTGTGCCCACACACGATTGAATCTATCACCCTGCCTCAGTGTTGCGTTCACCTTAATAGCTGGCTGTGCATGGCTAGATGAGTTAGTGTAACCAACATCAGCTCGCTGAACCAGCTAAGAAGCTATATGAGGCAGCTAACAAAGTGGGGAGCTAAATAGTCATGATTGAAAGGTTCAGATTTAATGCTGTGCTGTGGTGAACAGCAGTGTTTTACATCTCGAAGTGCAGTCATTCTGGGTGACTCTGTATTCAACGAAGTATGCGTGCATCTGGATGATATGTGAAAGGTTAGCCCTTCTGGTTGTGATCACAAAGAATTTTTTAAACTTATACTTTGTAGCACAATTATGCAGGATTTTTTTTTTTTTTTAAATCTTCAGATGCATTGTAACATGCCTCTGCTTCTGCCCACAGTACGTTGGCGACCCCGTGCTGTTAGAAACTTGTATCTGTTTAATTTTTATGAGATATAATTAAAATATCAGCAATTCAAATAGCATTAGCTTATAAAATTTATATGTATGCACTTTTTTGTTGCTTTTTGCCTACGTTTATATGACTCTGCATTTCCGTTATGCATTTAATACTTTATACCTAAATAATGCATTGGAAAGAGGTCTGAAAGAAAAGGTTAGCGTAACGTCCAGCACCCTACAAGATTTCCTAAATAGAGCCAGCCTTCCCGGGCAAAGTCTGTTGCGACGTCTTCCTTTGGCCTCACTTGCTAAAAAGTTGTGGGATTTTTGCTTGTTTGGTTTTTGTGAAAGAGAGAATGAATATTTACACTTTCCTTTATTTCATGCAGGCAGATAAACATATGTAATGGCATTTCTTATCTCCTTTACACGCAGCCGTATTGCAGACACTCCGTGTTCCTGGGGTGTTCAGGTTTGTGATACTTTTGGAAATAAATTTGGCAGCATTTCTTCGTACATCTTTTCCAGTAACAGCTGCAGCTTCTTTGCCTGTTGTGTTTTCCTTCTGTGATGGGTTGCAGTCAAGTGTAGTTACGGGAGATGGCTGCTTCCTCTTGCAAGTGTCTAAGCCAAGCAAGTTTGGCTAAGTTTTTGCTCTTCTTTCTCTTGCCTTCTTATTCTCTCCTCTCTTGTCTTTTTGGCAGCGTGCTGTGGGAGCAATAGCTGTAGCAAAGTTGCTTCAGGGGAAAAGACAGAAGCTGCCGTTACTGAGTATTATACAGTTAATAGTGATGTACTTTTTTTAACAGTAGGTGAGCATTTCACATTAGCTCTGTCCTGCAATTTTAGAAGTATTTGTGGGTTTGAATGGATGCTGAGGGTCCCTTTCACATCCTCAGTTTTCTGTGGGTAGGAGTAGATGCCCCGTAGTGGACGCAAGACAACAAACCTCTCAGACTGGTGTGTTTTGCAGGCTCCTTTCTCCACAGGGTGGGTGCCTCGTGCCGTGCAAAGAGAGGGAGTCGGGAGCGAGTGTGGCTGTGCCGAAGGGCCGCAGGCGTAGCCCAGCGTAGCGCAGGGCGCTGGTGGGGACAGGGGTGTGCTCGCGCCGGAGAGCTGTGCTGAATGCCTGAGCTGAGACTGGAGGATGGGACAGCGGTGACCTTCAGAAGGGTGCACGGGTTTGACGGCTGGGTGGCGGAGTCTGACATTTAGGGCAGTGTCAAGGTTGAAGGAAGGAGCTGCTGCAGATGGTGATTTGCAGTCCCTGCTAGAAAGGGTACTTAGCTCAAAATTTAATATCTGATGCTTTTAGCTCTGGAGATGTGTAATTCAGCCATGTGTGTAAACCAGGATGATGACCTTCACAAAACCCGAAGCCATTAGTTAATTCAAACAAACGTAAATGTTTGACCAGTCATAAATACCACAGAGGTTGAATGGGTGAAAAGAAAGAAAAGGAGATTAGAAGCTTTATGTGTATATAGAAATCACCAAGTTTAGAATCTTAATGGTATTTAAATGATTCATTTCCATCCAGATGGAAAGCCACTTCTTTTTTTATGCATGATTATAAAGTTATTGCAACATACTAATTTATACCTGCAGGCGCAGGTCTGACAGGAGCACCAGGTTCATGGTGCTTTTCAGTGCTAGAGGTCTGTTTGTTTGGGGGTTGCGTTTTTTCACTTAAAATACAAATAATATGTACAGAAGTCTCTATCAGTGACTAGGGTGTCTTAACAATGCTACAGTTTGTAATCCAAGAATTAAGAAATCCAGTTGCTTTCTTTTTGCTACTTACACAGTAAGCTAAATATATACATGTATTTATTTTTTAAATATACGGTACTAGAAGATATGAAATCAAGCTCACCTTCTGGTTCAGATTTAATGGTTTACATCAAGGTAAAATTTTCACAGGACTAAAGTGAGATTTTTAGATACCATCAGATGCAGATAGGAATTTCAGACTCCCACTAAAATTGATCTGTTTCCAAAATGAAGATTGCCAAGTCATGTAGGTGCTTCAGAGTATTTTGCCTTGTTCCTTCCCATATTTCAGTTGTTCATGTGCAGTGACTTGCCTGAATAAATCCATTTGTGCAAGTTCTCCTCTTTCTGGAAGAGATTTTGGTCAGAGCCTGTCTCTTGTTCAGTACCATTATTCCAGAGCAGCTTCCCTCTTCCCTGCCTAGCATAAAAAGGGAATATCTCCCCAAAACCGTGGCTCTGAAGCAGTTTTGGAATAACTAGTCTTCATTCATTGTCATTTTAAGGTGGGCAGACATTACAGTGATCAGTGACTGGGAAAAGGCTGCTCAGTTGCCACCTTTTACCTGCATTACTCTTGAAGCTTTCGGCAATGTAGATAATGGCTTGTAGAAAAAAAACCCCGAACTCTAGTGTTTATCTTAGTGTTAAAAATTTGTCCCTGATGTCCTCTAACATCTGCCATTTTTATCCTAGTAATTCAATTAATTAAATATATTGTACTTCTTAAAATAAAATTTTACATATTAACATTCCTCTGCAACTAATTTTTAATAAATGTTAAATATTTTCTGACTTCACAAAACTAGCAGCCTAATGATAAGGAAATATCTTGAAAAGCCTCACAGTATTTAGGAGTCCTTACATTTTTAGCAGGCTGTTTTCATTACAATCGGTAAGCTATGTTCTGCCTTTGATTTACTTTCTCTAACTACATTGATTCCTGTAGCCTAATATATATTTAATTAGTAGGGATGTGATTGCAACTAATATTATAGAGCTTTTAAAGGGCAATAAATTCCAGAGTGCATTTTATAGATTTTTATTGGTTTTTTTTACTTCAAATATTTTAACCACTGAGGAAGGTATAATTTATCTTATTGTTAGACTTCCATGCATTTTATTTTATTGTAACTCAGGGTTGCATTGAGATTGAGTGGTGTGCTCACATCTTCCAGAATACGTTCCCACATAGTTTTCTATTTGTAAACTGTTACCTAATTTATAAGCTAATTAAAGCTTGTCTTCCCTTGAAATTCAGGCTCTGCATGCAGTTCCTAAAGCTCCACATAGGTCAGCTGACTTCCAAAAGTTTGGGATGTACAGCTAACGTGGCCCTTCCATCAGGGAAGGAGAGAAAAACTGCAGAGAAACCTGAAAAATAATTTGTTCTTTATGTTGATGTTTGGGATGTCACCTACAAGGGGAGGAGTTTATTCCCAAATCTAAAGAATGGTCAGAGAAGAGCGGAGGGAAGTGTCGGAACTACACCATCCGGGACAACTGTAACCTGTGTGGATATCCAAAGCCATGCCGGAAGGGCAGGAGGGAAAGTTACTGCTTTATAGAAGGGACTCCACAAGCGGGCATGTAATCTGAGACCATTTCAGCATAGACTCCATTATTTCTTCAGGGATGGGGGTGAATGAGTGATCAACCTTTTTCTGTCCACTCCTGCTCTCAAATGACAAAACAGCAGGCGAGTACACAGAGGGCTGGCACGCATACCCCTCCCGTGCCTCTCTGACGTACGTTGCGGTCCACAGCCGTCAAGAGGAAGCGTGTCGAGCAGATGAGGCCAGCCTGTTCTTCAAGGTGCGTAGCTATGGGACGAGGTGCAACAGCACAGGTTGGAACACAAGACGTTTCAATTGATAGAGGATAAATTTGGTTCGACTTCGTCAAACACTGTAATAAGGGCCCAGAGCAGATACGGAGTCTCCATCCTTGGAGATACTGAGAACTTACGTGCCTGGACAGGGTCCTCAGCAGCCAGGCCTTACTGGATTTGCTTTGAGCTGGGGGGTTGGACTAGATGATCTCCAGAGGTCTCGCCTGATATAAACTATTCTATAAATCTGGGGTAGCTTTTGTACCAACCTACCTGTTTTGCTTAGTTGCAGAATGAGGTTTCAATTACCTTAGTTCTGGCTTGTAATGCTAGTCTTTAGTTTTGACTGTTCATGCCGTGGTGGATTTAACAAATACGGCGAATATGGCAGGCTATAATTACAATTTTATAGAATTGTACTGAAATTTGCATTTTGTAATTCAGATGTCTTAGCAATAGGATAATGTATGCCTTAGATTGTAGATTCTCATTGTATGTGAATTTTTATAGCTGTGTTGATAAATAGTGTTGACGTAGGCTGAGTCTTTCCCTCTTAAATTCCTAAGAAAGGATAACCAAAAGAAAGTTAAATACCCCTATCTGATAGCAAGCGAGAGTTCCCAATTGGAGGAGCGAGAAGGAATTTTGAAAGGAGGAGGTTTGTGATTTAGTGTGACTAACGCTAATTTGGATTTATGGAAAGAGATGAGGAAGTCTACACTGAGCAGAGTGGCTGCACATGGCAAATGTACTAGATCAGTTATTGCCAAGTGTGGTAGAGAAAAGGAAGAAAAAAGAAAAAGTGGCTTAGAAATTTCTTTTCCAGTCTCTGCTTATCTACGTGAAACATCTGCTTCAGCTGCACTGGCTCCCGCTGACAGCCAACATTACTGATAGGGTGAAACTCCTGCTTACATGCAACACACCACCACTGCGCTTCCCTGAGCTGCATTGTAATAATTCGTTATTGTGTGCATGTGATGCAGGGTATGTTGCAGGTTAAGATGTAAATGGTTGCAGTGCACTTGGATGAGCATCGCATATGGAAATTAGCATTGGCACAATTAATTTTTGTTTGTTAGAGTCTTAATGTTGCTAAGCTACAGAAGGAAATGGATTGCGCTGAGGAAATCTACAAGTTGCTGACTGTTTGCACAGCATCTTTTTAAATGTTACACTAATCGTGGGCTATAGCTTAGCTTTTATTTAGTGTAAATAAAATGGGTGCTTTTCTTAAAGCCACCATCTTAGTTCTCAAATATTCCTGTCTTTACTTGTTATGAGAATATTTGTACCTATAAATAGCAAAACGACTATGCTTAAATTGGCTTCTTCGTCAAAGAAGCTTCTTGGTCAGACATGTACAGACGTGAATATGATCAACTCCTATATTGTGTGAAAGAACAATACCTTTTTATTTAAGAATTGCAGTTACTTCCATTTATATCTAAATAAAGTAGTTTCACAGGCAACACAGCCCGGGTTCATACCCACAAATAAATGCAAGCTGAAGTTCCTCATGTCAATAATATTGCTCCCTAAGTTGAAGCGCTTAACTTACTCCCCCTGTGAATTCTTAGGGCAGCCAGGGATTATTAGAGCTTGAAATGTAAAAGTTAAGTGCTTATGGTTTCATAGGCTGATGAAATGGCTAACCCTGTTCAAAAGGAGAAAGGTGAAATCTTGACCTCGGGATGGAATAGAAGCAAGCTGTGAATTCTCCTTTCCCTATATATCTTTCTCCAGGGGGGCTTGATTTTCTTTGGACTTTTCTTCTTGCATTCACCGTAGGTTAGTTGCATGAAAACACAAGCCCATTTGATGCTGAAGAATAAAAAGGTTTTAGGGAGGGAATATGGACAGACTTTTGACGATACATTTTTACTTAATCCTCTTGTTTGAACTTTTTATGAAAACATTAAAAAAATCTTACTATAGATAGCAGCGTTTGTCATATGGTAGTAAAAGAAGTTTGAATGCCTAATGTTTAAGAGTAGTAGTAAATACATCAATTGTGTGAAATATTTTTATTGTTTATACTTCTGAAAACAGGCAAGATTTCAGCCTGAAAGTAGTACTTGTTCTGAAAACCCCTTGCTGTTCTCAGGTCAAAATTTACAGCTTTTTTGCGCTGCAGAGACCTGTATCTTTGTAATTTTATGTTGCTTCAGCTTACTTGGCAGTGCCTTACTTTAGAGGACAAAAAGTATTTTGAACAGTAACAGACTTTTCACCTGTATTTCCTGAATAAAAGTTTAATTCCATGACAGTTCTATGCTAATGAGTAAAGTCTAATGAAATAGATACGATTGTGTTAAATTCTACAAAAGTATCACTATCAGACTTTAATTTTATATGTTGCGTAAAATATATGGGTTTCATTTCAGGGCATATTAGACGAGGTACTTAGATGGTATCTCCTCCAGACGTAATTAAAATTATACTTAATATTAAAATCATGTATTAATTATTTCTAGGCAAGGTACTTCATTCTAAAATGGATGCATTCGTTGTAGCAGTGGAAAGCTGTTACTCAGCAAATAAGGATTTGCAGTAAACTGAGTATTTATCATATAGCAAAGTATTACAAATCAATTATTTAAACCGTTGTTATATTTTAAGTCTATGAATATAATATCTTCTCAGATGATTTATTTTACGGATGCTTAGACATGCCATTCAGTATCACATGGGAGTTGGACTCAGAAATCAATTTGTGGCTCTTAAATATTAGATAGTTTTAATTTCCTAGAAGGAATAAGAACCCATATGTGCTAACAAATAGGTAGGTGAAGAGTTCTTGACCCTCAGGATGCAAAAAGTCAGTCCATGGGTAGCACATGAGACGACTCAGTCAGCGCCAGTAATGAACCCACTGCACACACCGCATGGTTTCAGTTACAGCTTTATACGACTAGACGGCATGGTGCCAGAAACAAAAGATTGAAACAATTTAAATGATTCTCCTCTTCATGGTTCAGATACTTGAGCCTCTGGTTTCTGTTCCCTTATTAACGTTCACTTTTATCTGTGCGGAACTCAGACTTGGAAAGTAGGAATTCGCCGCTTGAATATGTAGAATGTCATCCTGGTAAAGGACGCTATAGTATGATCTGCTAATATATCACTTAGTTAATTATTTGCTGTGCAATAGTTGCCTTCGAGGTTTGTGTGCTCAAGGTCAAGAACTATTTCTGGAAATTGTCTAATTTGACCCAGTCAGAATTAGAGAAGTTCTTCTAATAGACAGTTAGCAAAATAAAGGTCCTAGTCCCCTCTTCATGTAATTACTTAGCAGTTAAATCATTTACACCTCCAGCGGTGTCATGTCTTCGCCACCTCCACAACCTGAGGGAGGGAGGCAAACACTTGTGTCACTTTGTAGGATACTGTAGTCTCTGTTCCTCCTGTTGAAGATGTCTTGCTGTCCGGTGCTGCTCTGAGAAATAAAAATAATCATTGTTCTAGTGTTTGGAGGTCCACTGACCACCCACCCACTTGTCACAGGATTCCTTGCTGCTCGCTCGTCGACTGCCCACTGACACACCGGGTTTAGGTTCGCCTCAGGTCAGCAGGCGGTGGCAGCAAGTTGCGGCAGTGCTCCATTTCAGCTACGGCCGATTATATTGATGATGACTTGTCAGAAAGCCTGGAACTGTAACATCTTTGCAGGCCCTTTGCCCTGAACAACTCGCTTGTTCAAGCTTATGCATCGCCTGCTTCTGTTGGTGTGAAGGCATACTGAGGTTGCATAGCAACTGATTTCTTGGCATTGCCATACACTGTATGAAAGAGACTGCCCGCAGGGCCATCTGTCCTAGGATGCCCAGCAGAGAGGGGCATCGTGGCGTTCAGGGTACGCAGACCTGTCCGTCCTACAGACCTCTTCTGTAGGGATTCAGCTCCATTGCAGAGCCAATGGCCAAGGGATGGAAGGAGAATGAATGACTTCATCAAGCATTATTAAACGTTTTCTAAAGCCTTTGAGCACACTTTTAAAGGAAGCGATGCTTTCTCATATCCTTCGATTCATTCATTTATTTGGGTTTTTTACAGGCTATTTAGGCATAATAGATTTCCATTTGTAAAGCTTATGAAAATAAAAGAATAATATAGTTAGGTTTCCAGTTGCAACTCAACTGAATTATTGTTGTAATGATTAAGCAAAGAAGGTATTGTAGGATATTTAGTACTTTTCTTAAAATAAGACCGTCTGATGTAATTGAAGGTATGCAGATGTGAGTGGAAGGTATGCCTGGGTGTGTAGGTTGCTTAGATTTTGCGTTAGGTAAAGCTTATTTCTTTATGCAGTTGGAGCAAATGAATAAAAAAATATTGAAGAGGTAATTCCCTACTTGTCTACCTGTATTAGCGTTCTACAGCATTTTGCTTTATCAGATAAGCTGTGTTGATGCTTATTAAATCCAGTGATACATACTTGCTTTTAAAAAGTTATATTACATTGTATTTCATCAAACTCATTTTTCAGTCACTTAGAGTTGCTTCTGTTTAATCGCCACCGTCATAAAGGACTGCACCTTAAGGATTTTATAGGAATCAGTCGTGGTTTTGCCGTATTTCCAAAGCCATTCTCACCATACATTTTATTAGTGTAATTGTACCTGTTCCTCTTCTCATCTTGGAAGATTTGTCTGCCGTACATAACCTATCTAGCGTAAGTATTTGACCTTTTTGAGCTAGCCTTTTTTGACCAATTTGCATCTTAACTCCATATAGAATGGTTTTTCTCTTGCTCCCAGAAAGTCTTTGTTCTTTAAAATACATTTTATTAAGCTTGCAACAGCATGCCTTGTCTCTGGTATTACCTTTCTTTTTCTTTTTTTGGTAAGGCCCAACCATCACCTCACATTTAATTTTTTCAGTCTTGATTTCTTCTGTTCTTCAGTTATCACAATTATTTTATAGTTGCTTGAATTGAAATCATGACAATCAGTTTCCCAGAGCTTATTCAACATGTTTCTTAAATTGACATCTATCATTTTTAAGTACTGTAAATTCAATTTTATATGAATTTTTCATATCTTGAAATGTGGGATCAGGATGAGAACTCTGTTTCATCTTTGTTAATTTAAACTAGATCCAACTGCTTTTTCTTACTCTATGTTAAACGTAAAATAAATCATGCAACTATGTGGTTCCTTCCTTTCTGTAAAATAATTTTGACTTCTGGAAAAGGTTGAGAGTGAAAATATGTAAGGTGAAGTGACTGGAAGGTCCTTGTGGAATATGAAGTTCTTTTGGACTTAAGGCTCAAACCTTAACATCAAACATTATGTCTATACTTTCTACAGTATTTATCACAGTCAGGCAAGAAAGTTCTGCATAAAATTCGTAATTTTCAGCTTATCTATAACTTTGGGAACAAATTCCACTTTAAAAAACTTTATAAAGTAAATCATCAGTTTAATTTCTACTAGAAATATCAAATTAAGATAAAATGGATTCATCTGTACTTCCTAAAACAAAAGAGAAGAAAATAACAGAGAAACAAGTCTCTTTGTTCTGTGTGAAAGAGAATACTTAATCACACATCAGCAGAGAATTAAAAAACATAGCAATACATGAAAGTATTCTTTTTTTCTTCACTGAACAAATTAATTGCCAGCAATGGAAAAAACTACAAAGTGCTGTTTAAAAATAAAATATACGTATCTTAAATTTAATAAACAGAAGCTAACACAGCTAAAATGAAGCTCCAAAAATCAACTAGCAAACTGGCAATTGGTTTTGGGTCTCATCAGCTTGAAATACATATCAAACAACTTTGTTGCAAAAGCAAATTGGAGAGAGTAATTCTACATGCATGATTTTCTCAGGCAGAATCATCGCAGAAGCCTCTGTATAAATGTCAAATGGACACTCTCTCCAGTTTAATTCATTTCATAGCTGAAATCTGGCCAAACGTTGAGGTCTTAAACCACCTAATAATATTCCTCGTAATGTTCCTCATAATATTATTATTATGCTTTTGTAAAATAGGTAGGAATAATATTCACTATTCACTTGGAAGTAGCATTTGTCTATCAGTAGATATGCTGACAAGCATAGAAAGGAGGGGATAAAGGAAAAAAGTTCTTACCAAGTGGGTGAGAAGGATTCAGGATAATTGCATCCTTATCCCCTTATTCTGACCTGGAAGAGGGCAATATGTTGCAGAAATATCAGGGATATAAGCTTATCTAGCAACTGGAGGTCGCTGAGTAATTGCAACATTTATGCTGCGTAGTCATATACTTCTCCCTCTTCGGAGGTAGGATGACCTCAAACATGATATTCGAGGAATAATCACTGAAATTAATTCTATACTGCAGATACGTTAATTCAAGTCCACCTTTAAAAAATACAGTGCTGGTTTTGTTTTCCAAGATCGTCAAAATACCCAAGCCAAAACGCAACAAAAAATATTTTCACAAAATGCAGGAGCGTGGAAAGGGCTAAAAGGTCCTCCAGCAAAAAAAGAATCCTTCAAAATTTCTGGTGGGCACGTTGCTGGTACGTACTGAATACCGCCGCCTTCCCGGAAGGGGACGATAACGGGAGAGGAGGTGTAGCTGGGGCACGGCTGGCCTCAGCGGCGTTACGTGAGTGGGGAGGAAGCCAAGGGAGAAGTGTTACTAGCGATATGCAAGCAGGGAGTTGATCTGCAATTTATGGAGATGAAAATTAGAGTTGAGTATTGAACAATTCTGGAATTTGTCCTTTTTTTTCCCCTCTGTCTTACTGGTTATATTGGGAGTAAGTTCTCAGTCATGTGTCTGCTGGTTTTATTCAAATGTAGAGAACGTCTTTCAGTAACAAGTTGCCCTATAATGTCTGAGATGTACACGATAAAGAATTTGGGCTGCTGCAAATGTTTCCCAAAACACGAGAAACAGAGAAATGCACATTTTATTAACTTTCCTTTTTTTTTTTGTTGCTTTGCGTGGCTTAAATGCTTATCTCTAACATGGTACTGGTATTTTTAGCAGCGTAGTAAGGGGATTTTTACTCACTGTCATAATACACACAGTTCATCAGACTGTAATAGATTGGGGTAGATCAGATCTAACCGCATGACTAAAATTTTGTGCCAAGTTAGCCTATCTGAGATGGCAGTTTAATTGTCCTGAACCACCTTAATACTTGAAGATAGTAGTTTATTAAAAGAAAAAAAGTATGTCAGAAGGCAGCTTTCTGTGTTGTTCACAGGCTGGGTGACTAACGGGAATTCACCTTTCTGACTATTTTAATCTGTTTCTCTTCACTGAGCAGCACCCATCAGCTTTCCAAGGTGGGTTTTTGTGGTCTTCTGTCAATATTGTTTATAGCAAATCAAAATTTTATTGTATGGTTTACTTTCAAGTCAGCAAATGGGATGGTTTTGACTTGCGCTAGTCTGGGCTGGTAGCAATGGATAAAAAAAAAAAAAAAGATTAGATTACTGCTTAATGATGACGTCTTCAAAAGCCCTGGAGTGACTGAGGAAGATAAGTCCCGTGGAAAATCAATGAAACTTAGGCTCCAAAGACAGTTTGAGTAGAAAATGTTGCTCTAATGACCTAAATGGTTGTTCTCTCTCATGCTTTCTCAGTGGTAATATAGAGGAGAGAATGGGTCTGTGTAAAAATATCCGGCATCTCTGAACATTTTTAGGCTGTTAAAAATCTGCGTACTAGATCTTTGTCTGATTGCTATCACTTGGTCTTACCTAACTTATGCAGCAATGAGCTAAAGCGTTCTTAATGTAGAAACTGGGGTGGGGGAGGGAACCAACCAAAAAAACCCCCAAACCCCAGAAAACCAAAAAATACCCCTTTAAAGGAAGTAGTGGCTGTTCAGATAGCACGGAAAAAGTATTTGTTTTAAACCGTACACATTATTTGCTAGTTGTGTTCTTTAAGTTCTTGGTTTTATCATCCCTAAAAGCTTGTTCTTTAGTACTGATGCTCATTTCACACATTGCATTTGATGTTTGTTTGCATCAAACAAAGAGGACAGGATTCTCTTTTACAACTTGCCAGGCATCACAGATTTCCAATTTCTAGGTGGTGGTTTGCAGTTCAATCCCCTTAATCATTTATATGGTTATTAGGTTGCTAGTCTGTGAACCCTCTGGGGAATCCACTGTTCTCCTTTCTGGCCTCTTACGTAGCAAGAGTACTTGTTTGCTGCGACTGGTCCGATGGCACAGCATTCAGATAACGAGGAGGAGGAGGAAGGGGAAGGAGCTAGATTTCAGTCCTGGTAATGACTTTCAGGAGAGAAATGATCAGCCACGCGTGCAATGCTGGACAGCAATACAACAGTTATGTTACTTTGACATTTGTCTGTGTTTCATGGGGTGTTCCTTGAGCCATGCTCCCGTGGTACAGAAGTTGAGCAAATAATGGCGTAGAGCCTTATTTTCTGCGCTATTATCAGGTGGTATAGCACAGAAACTGTTCCTAGTCTTCCATGTTCTGCCAATGTCTGCCTTTTTCTTGTTTTATAAGGATTGTGTATTTTTGTACCATGTTGAGTTCCTATTGTAACTAGTGGATATTTGAGAGTACATCAGCCAATGACTTACTTGACACATGGCTGTGAGAAATCTGACACATGAAGGAGAAAATTAGTATCAAGAGATGTGGGAGCAGAGCCATCCCTTTGAAAGATACCTAATCCTTTTTGTTAGCAGGCCTTGTAGCAATTAATGGGACTCAGTGACAGAGTGACGTATCATTCAGCTGAAGCTCTAACTTCAGACTCTGTTTAAGGGGAAAGACAAAGGACAGAGTGGAGAAGTCTCACAGATCTGATCGCTATTCCTGTAACGGAGACACTGTCTATAACCAAGGCAGATGGGCACACGGGAGCTCCGTTTAGTGCATGTCTGGAGCACCTGACAGTAGAAGAGAGACTGTAAGAACTAGATTTGTTCTCCTCTAATAGAAGACCTTATTTCTGTTCACAACTACCTAATGGAAGAGTGAGGGGGACAAACCTCTTCTCAGAGGCGTACAGCTGTAGGACAAAAGGCTATAGGTGCAACCTGGGAAATTCCAATTCAATACAAGGAAGAAGTTTTTACCACGAGGGTGGTCAGGTACTGGAACAGGTTGCCCAGACAGGTACCGCATTATCCATCTTTGCAGAAACTCAGAGCTCCACTGAGTGGCATCCTGAGCACCCTGCTGTATTTGGACCTGCTTTGAGCAGCAGGGTGGACTAGATGCCCTCTGGAGTTCTTTTTCAATATACAGGATTCTACGAATCTTTGGTATATCCATGTATTTGAGGAAGGTTACGGTCTAGATTTACTTATACTAGGCAGTGGGATCTTTTGCTGCTTCAGGTTAGGTTTTTTAAGCCTATATTTGAAGTCATGCTGTGTGATTTTTCTTCCATTACAATGACACGGGAAAGCTCAGTGGGCAGCTATAATACAAAGTTGTGCGTTTCCCAGGAGGGTTAGAAACAAGGAGATGGGGCACTTGCTGAGTAACTAGCTCTACTGGAACCCCAGGGTTTGCGTAAATAAGAAATTGCCCATACATTGGGTGATAGTAGTCCCCATTGTGTGGTAGTTAAATAGCATCAAAATTAGTGAATAAATTTTCTTCCTTTAGTATCGCTTTGATGCCATTACTATGAACACTTGGATTACAGACTGGAGGGTGACAGAGGTATGGGAAGAGGTTTTTCCAAGGCTGCATAACACTGCCATTTTGTCAGGAAATAAAGCTGGGAGTCTTGATTTCCAGCTGAGTGTGCTGCTGCTCAGACCATCCTCTCTGTCCTTGGTTCAGACCAGCTCTGTGACAAAATGAAACAACTGTATTTTCTGATAGTGTTTTATGTATTTTTGTGCTGAACATTCTGAAATGATCCTTCAAACAATAGGGGAAAGTGTGTGCAGCTACACAGATCAAACTAAAGGACTTGATGCATAAAAGCAAATCTTATCTTAATTGCAGCTTGCTTGTCAAGGATGGATGCTTGAAATAGAATATTCAGTGTCTGTTCAGGCATCTTCTTTTTTGTCTACTTTGGTACATTGACCTTCTTATCCCCTTTGTTCTGAATTCAAATTCAACTGGGATATGAATTGTAGTAAAAATTGCGATGAATTTCATGATTTTGGCACTAGAAGTCATTCTGCATCATTACCGGTGGATGAAAGCGTCATAATTCGTCATTTTAATCTATGTATCAAGTCATCTTGCTACCTGAGTATTAGCTATGATAAACTTGCTGCTTTTGCATTGTTACCTTTCTATAAAGTTTTATATGCAGTGGAATAATGATACGTGTGGTTACAAAAATGGGCACAAAGTGGAAAATAATTTTAAGGATTTTATTTTTTTAGAAGAAGTGCCTGACACTTCTTTCTGTGTTAATTTTTTTTTTTTTTATTTATGTGTGTGGAGACAAATTTCTTTGGGGGTTAACTGCAGTCTGTTGTTTTAGAAACAAGGTGACTCTGGACGAATACTAGTTCTGGTAAAAGCGGGGATTCCTCTTAAGTGAAGAATACAAAAGCTAACATTTGTTGAAATGTAATGAGTCATTTGAATGACCAATTTTCTTAATAGTTTTTTTTTTTTCTAAGATCACAAAATGATTAATAGGTTGATCCAGCCTCCATTTATATTACATTCTAATTCTGCGTTATATATTCTCCAATGTCAAAGAGCTGAAAGTTCAAATTGGACTCTTTTTCATTATCAAGTTAGGGGTGAGGAGCTGTAAATTATTCACCTCCACTGAGGAGACCAAATTTATAAATCTGTTCTAAGGAAAGTGAAGAAAGGTCTAACGTGTCTTGAAGATACTGATTCGTATCACAATTTCAGTACATGGAGTTTACGGCCAATAGCTGTTTTCAGACAAAGGCTAGATATCCTTTCACCATTCCTCTGCCTTTCACTAGCATTAGCAAGAAATTCTCCTAAAATGTCTATAACTCTACTTTTGCTGGAAATATGAAAAACTAGTTAAATGTGATAAGAGACTCGGTATGGCTACTCCATGTGTGTGAGCGGGTCCTGTGATCCATAACATGAGCCTCTGTAATGGCACGCCGTACGCTTCTCATATGTAACGGTGATCATGTACCTTTCTGGGCTTTTATGCAGATATAGAAATATGCGCTGTGAAATTAATATGAGGATAAGCCTCATTTTGACAGTTCATAAGTCCTTTTAAGCATGCCTGATATGTGTGTGGAAGAGGAGAAATTAATTAAAACCAGAGTTTGTATGTGTTGTCCTTCATTTCCCTTGAAACATTTATCCTATTTTGTCATAATTAAAACATGAGTTAAAGGCTCTGCATTCTTGAACATCAAGCAAGCGAAGCATGCAGATTTGTTTTTCACCATGTGCATTTTCTGACCAACTGTCATCAACATGTTTAAACTGCACTTCATGCCGGATTGAATTGGAGATTATATTCATACATAACAGTGAGATCAGTTAGGCCACATTCTGAGCTCAGATTTTCTTAAGACTTTGAATAACTCTAATGATTTAATGCAGAGTACTCAGAGGAAAAAATGGTCAGTTTACCTTAGACCACATGCGGATATAGTAGAATCATCCAGAGTCATATAGAGAAGATACTTAACAGCATTATAAGCTCTGAAATAAAACCAAAACAAAAAAGACCTTATTTTTTCTAAGATAAGGTGAGCTATGAATTTATTCTCACGCGTGTGATATTTTAAATACCTGCCTATTCAGCTTTATGTGACTCACTTAACTGTTCTGTTCCAGCTTTGAATATCAATAATGACATGTTTCCTGACATCTGGGTTAAGGTGAAGCTATTGTATCTGTCAGTTAACCTCTTTTTTGTCAGCCTGCCATGCTGATAATTTTGTGTATATGGTAGAGTCATTAAGGTATTCTCTGTCCTCTGGCAGAATGAAAATTTATGTTTCCCATTCAGTATGAAGACATTTGTTTATTTTCTACACAAATACGTAAGCTAGAATGCTTCTAATGTATAAACTGCATCCCAAGACGTTTGTTGGAGGCAATGCCAATGTAGAAAGCATACTCCCTTTCTCACAAGTGATTTAATTTTTGCAAACTTTGTTACTAAGTGCAGCAATAACTACTTATCTAGCAGATATCATGCAAAATTCATTACAGTGACAATGTTCACGAGAAGGGAATGCCATAAGTACGTTGTGAGGTATTTCATAAATATATAAAATACTTATGCCACTTTATACTTGTTTTCAACATATTTCACTTCTTTACATCTTGAATATTAAGTTAGTGACATTTAAAGCATGTTCTCCCATAGCTTGTGGCATCTTGTAGGTTATTTGGTTTAAAGTAATTATGCTTCATCACAGACTGATGTTCCAGTCAGAGATTCAAACACCATTGAGCTCTACGGTATATGAACGATCACAAAATTTCAAGAGAGGAGAGTTTTTGAAGGTGTCTGTGTGTTAAGTTAAATTTTTGAATTAATAGGAACATCAAAAATACAGCATCTGGGTCAGAGAAGGACCTCAGCAGAACTGCTGTTTGAAGCCTTTCATTCTTGACCTCCAGGACTGTAATAAACTTTTAAATAATTTTCAAGGGCACTTCAGATTCTCTGTCAATTAAACTGCCATGCAAGCCCTTTTCCTGTTGGCCTGTAGCCATTATTTAATACAGTCATTAAAATTTAGGTTTAGTAGATATTGTATTAAAAAAGCAAAAAAGAAGGGAGGTAGAATATTTATTTAAAAAAAAAATACTGTGATTGTTTAGAGGAGCATTTTGAGAGAATCTACCTCTCGGTTATGCTGTGCTTTTGTGTTCAGGTGCTTAACCTGCGTAGGTCAGATGTGATGAAAGCACACAATGAGCTTAGGAGGACATGTAATACTAAAAAAAGGCAAATTAAAAAAAAAATAATAGTGAATTCTTTTGCCATTCTGGAAATCCTCACGTAGACACGTGCAGTGTTGTAGACACAATCTAAGATAAGCCTGCTGAAGACTCAGTTGTTTTGAGATATATTTCCAGTATTAAAAAACAGAATATTGTGATGAAATGAGAATTCTCTTTCTGAAAGAAAAATGTTTGAAGTGATATATACAGTAGTGAAGGGTAGAAGGAAGCATTGTCTTATAGGATGCTGTTGTAAGAGATGATCATGACCAAAGAAGAAAAGGAGGACTTGAGGGCTGTTCCTTGTTTTGTGACGGTTGTGACATTGGGGATATTTTTTAGTCTTTTTATTTCCTTTTTTTTCCATTGTGTGAATTGTAGGATGGCAGTAATAGCAGCGATATCTGCTAACCACAAGCATGCTTTGAGCTGTAAGGCAGCAGTGTGTAAATTTTTTCAGTGTCCTTCCATGGAGTGTGCTGTGTACCTCCACAGTATTGGTGTTACTGGACATAGCTAAAGGGCTCCAGACACCGTTTGCCAGTGGGGGCTGATGTGCTAGTTCCGCTCCGAAGTCTGCAGTAGTTCTCTGTGATATTGTAACGAGTTCTTCAGTTCACCTTTGTCAGTAGTTAAGATGGATGACACTATCCAAATAAAGAGGTGGGGACATTTGATAACGTACCAGTAATGTTACTTGTGCTCCAGTTTCAGCAGAAATTGAGTTTTAATGGAGCTCCGTGGCCAGATAGCTCAATCTAAACAGAGACAGAGGTGGTGTGATCGTGAAGAGAGCGAGGAGTATCGTGGGACACATAGATGAGATACATATTTCAGCAGCTGCTTTGTTGCTTTTCCTCTTTTCCTCTTGGGGGGGGTGTGGGAGGGGCACCAGAAAAAAGCCCAAGAAACAAACAGAAGCCCCGACAACAGTGGCACTGTCTTGCTTTCAAACTTTAGCCTTAATTTCTGACCGCAGTTCACAGCATGTGTGAGGACAAGTGTTGCAAGCTTGTACTCTGCCTTAGGATCTTGATATAGTTCTTCACTTGAACTTAATGTTTATGTGTTTGAGGGCCACAGTTTCTAAACTTTAAAATTAGAATCAATAAAGCCATTTCCGAGGTTCTGACATAGCAACATCCGATATCCCATTCATTTGGGAACAGAAATTTTATTTCCTTCCTGGCTTTAGCAGAGCTTCAGGGAACTCAAACCCTAAACCCCATTGTGCTGATCTCCTTAGGTAGTCTGCCAAGTTTAGGCCCCATGTTTTATTCCCTGTACTTTACGTGTAAATTTGTTGAGCAGGATAGCAGAGGATATGCAGTCAAGATACCGAGACTTTTGTCTTACTGTTGCGTGTTGCCTCCCTCGCTCTCTCCCCTATACACAGAGCCTCAAATACTTAGATCCTGCTTCCCGGAGTAAGTTTGTTGTTCTTCAGTCATTTGCCACACCACAGAAAATCTGCTTAATGCTGCATACTCCCGAATGATTTTTTGTTTGTTTGTTTGTTTGCTGCTCAGTCAGTCAATTGGTTGATTTTCAAAGAAGCCCGAGTATGAAGAAGTGTCACATTGTCCATATTTATACATTTATTACTGCAGGCATTAAGATATTGCTTTGTTTAGTCTAGTTCACAGTACTCTGTGTCTCCATGAAGTTATCTTTCCGTAAGCGATGAGTTTCTGCAAGCTGCTGCTTATTGCATCTTGAAAAGCACGATATAAATTCAAGTCAGGGACATAGTACTCTAGTTAAGGGACTGAGAGGATCGTAAAGAAAAATGAGAGCTATAGCAAATGTGTTTCCAATCTCTGTAGTACATATAATAGAAGGTTTCATTCTACAGTTGTCAGAGAGGATCTCATTAGAGTTCAGACTTTCCTGTTCCTGAAAAAGTTCTCATGTTGGGTACTTTAAAGGGAAGAGTTCACAGAGTTAAGATTTAAGGGCATAGGCTCCCTTCTAATACAGGGAACTGTGATCACAATGGACTGAAAAGTTCATAAGCTATTTTGAAGACAGTAGTAATATGTACAATTTGCTTTATTCAGAAGCTCCTTCATGATGCAAGCGCACCTGCAGAGCTGCAGAAGGAAAGGAATTTTCCATTCTGTTGTCATCCGTTGGCCTCCAAAGGGAGCTGCCTAAAAATAATGGACTGGATCAGCTTTAACTCATTTTTTTATTTTTTTATTTTTTTTTATATATAAGAAACTTATCCAGGACAGGCTGAGGAACTTAGGAGCACAAAAGCCTCAATTTGAGTAACCCAGTTGCGGGGAATTTTGGTGATTGAGGTGTCCAGAGCTGTCTGTTAACAACTGTCAAAACACATGGGCTCGATGTTGGAGCCCCTCTCCAGCTGCTGCTGGGAAGCTCCGCTCGCCCCTACACCCGCAGCCTCGGAGAAGGTTTCCACAGCCTTCCTGTGGTTCTGCTAACTTATGCTCCTTGTATATGCCAAAGATATTAATAAAAATGTTGTTACGTATTCTAGAAAACCAGGAAAAACTGCTAGAGAAATCTGAAAAATCTGTGTTTGGATCGCTTGTTCTAATCCTGACAACTGGAATAAATAAATTGTCCTTTAGAGTCTGTCTCCCAACAGTGTTTCAAAGAGAAATAGGTGTCCACAAACAGTACAGGTTAGAGTCCTTAAAATAACATCTTGAAATGCAAGTTAGTTAATAAATAGATACATAAACCAAGAAAGGGAAAAGATGGTGGGAGGGTCTGGTTCAAGTTCAAGTAGGCTTCTAACTTTGGAAGTTTTGTTCCTCAATTTTTGTCTTTGTAGTCTACTATTTTTTTTGCTTTCCTCTTCTGTTCCCCGTCTCTTCTCTTGACCTGCTGAAATGGTTTATTCATAATGCTTTTTCCCCATTTTTTTTGAAGACCCCAAAGTTTCCTTTTTAAAAACCTCGTAATATATTTTTAATACTCAGAGTTATTAAAGCACCCTGCCCCAAAACCCATTCTCCTTTCCAAGGTGGGTGCATGTATGTTGTAAAGGGTAGATGCTTTCTGCTGGCGCCACTGTCTGAGCGAGACGCCGCTCCTGGGAGCTGAGGAGCGGCTGGAGCATCCGCATGGCACACAGCCTCCCCGTGAAGTGCAGGCAGCGCTGCCCGCGCACTGCCCGCTCCAGGACCTCTTTAGCTGAGCTTCTTGTCCAGGGGATGCCCCCACTAGAGGCAGAAAGGGAAAGGAAGGTGGGGGCTGCTTGCATTAAGGCAAAGGAAGTGCGTGCTCGCTGTCTCTCCCCTAATACATTAGATTTTTTGGGGGGAACTTTCCCGCTAGGTTTCTTCTTTTGTCCCCATTGATATCAGATGTACTGGGCTCAGGGCCTATGGAGAGATTCACTAAAGGTTTGAGATCCCTCTTCTCTATTTCCTGCTAACTGTGTTCTAAATTTATCATTTGGAATTGGTTTAGATCATAACACAGCAAAATATTGCTGGGCAAGCTGAGTAGCTGAGCCTTTTCCTTCAGTTTGGCTGTTCTTCAAAAAAACCCCTTTAAAACATCCTTTTTCTCCTAATCATAAGCAACCTTTTATCAGTATGGTGTTTATTTTTCTAAACTGAAAATTAAAATAAAACCATACTTTTCTGATCTGCATTTAAAATGAAACATTTTTAAATTGAACTTCAGATCTTACACATCTTCCTGTTGAACTCATTAAACCTTTGCAACAGATTAAAATAAAGTAAAAAAAAAAAAAAAATTACAAAAAAAACCCCCGAAAGCTTGAAATTGGTCAGATGTGGAGAGGCCCAGCTACCGGATAAATTAGCTTGAGCGTGACATTGTGAACACTTACCATATGTTTGATTTTAAGGAACATTTTGATAGTTTCCTTTATTTTAATTCACAGATGGGTATCATATATAGCCAGTGTGAGAATAATCTTTGAAAAATCTGTTGCTTTTTCAAATCAAATTTCTGAATTTGAAATATACTGACAACACATTAGACAGAATCCTGGAAGCTGTTCCTGGTAGATCAGGTCTTCTTGT
This sequence comes from Charadrius vociferus, assembly GCF_000708025.1. Taxonomy (NCBI): domain Eukaryota; kingdom Metazoa; phylum Chordata; class Aves; order Charadriiformes; family Charadriidae; genus Charadrius; species Charadrius vociferus. The sequence goes on along the minus strand of NW_009649770.1, from coordinate 1,150,078 downwards.
TTTAATATGGGCAATATTTTTAAAGTTCCTGATCCAGTGTAATTTGGGGTAATTATTAAATGCTCCTTAGGCTTATAGTGCTATATCTAATTGTTTACTTCAAGATCACTTAGATAGTGCTCCTAACTGCAGAATGTTTAACTATGAAGTCAGTTTCATTGATTTCTGAAATTCTAAAATACTATTTTCACTTTTTTACTTGTTTGTTTTACTTAGAATTTCATGCATTAATACCTTTAAAACAACAACAAAATAGTGCCTATTGGAGGAATGAGCTAATCTCGGTTGTTTCATTGTCACAGCTACTGAGGTGAGTTTTCCTGAATGTGCAAAATAATATGAAATACGACAAGTTTAACCGGTGCTAGAAAGCAAATAATTGCCTCTACCTTGTAGATGGTGTGAAAGCTGGACATTTTGAGCTGAGTGGATTCTACTCCCCATTTCTAATAAACATCTGACAGTCTACTGGGATATGTGGCTTGTTTTTGTCATGGGTGAAGATGGTTGTGTAACCTGGATAGCTCTGCTGAGAGTTTTCCCTTTGTAAAATATATGCATATCTATCATTTCCATATAAAGACAGATGATATAAAGATCTTCCTTGCTCTGCATTTCCCGATACTGCAGATTAGTCTTGAGTAAATATATCCTTTTAGCTGAAGAAATGAAGTCTCAGAATGTTACTGTAAACATTGTATTGGTCAGCAAGTATCAAACTCATTGCTATTGGAAATTACTTCTGTTGGTAATTACTAAATACGGAGAGAAGAGCCTGGACTGGAACCAGGAGTGACAGTTGGACTTAATAATATAATGAGACTTTAATAAGCCGGTAATAGGCAGCTTCACAAAATGAAATGAGCAAAGATTACAAACACATAGATCAGTTCCTTGGATCTTAAATACATAAATTGTATTAATCTGTATTGATAAAAATTAATTGCTTATTTTATATGGGCCAGATGTAATTATAGATCAAGATAACATTTCTTAATAAGGCAACATTGCCTTTCAAATTTCAAACCTTATGAACTATGCAACCATGACTTTAGGAGACCTGGAGCACAAGTTCTATTTGCTTCTTCGTTCTGTTATTTTTTTTCCTGCCTCTCTCCCTTCTTGTGCGGTGGCTGTGCCCTTTCTGCCGTGACTCCATTTGTTCTGAACTCTGTGCTGTCTCTGGTGTCATTGTACTTAGGCCGGGGTTTGAAAGACTCTCTGCACTGGAGCGTTATGTTACAGTGATGCGATGGCCATATCAGGCCTACAGAAACTTTTATTTTTGAATTTAAGTTTAGTATACTGAACATAGGCACAGTCCAATTGACTTTACTGCAACACGTGTAGAAATATGTGCAGGTTTATGGTTGGCATTTGCTCTGCAGACTCAAGTTCACTGCAGTCCCATCAAAGACAGCGATACTGGAATCCCCCTGCACAACAAACCAATGTGACAGGGTTTTAAATAAGCAGAAATAAGGAAAATGAGTGTGAAACTTTTGTTACAATGTACCAATTCTTACCTATTCATTTCTGAAGGTCATCTGTCAGGTTTTTTTGATGTTATTTTATCGTACCATTTTTAGTGTGAAATACAGAGGACTACAGTGTGAGCTTTTAATTACTGTTTTTAAATAATGCTTGTTTTTTTCTGGCCAAAAATCAAGTCTTCCAATTCAGGTCTTGCGTGCTCTGTAGGTTTTGTTTTATCTGGATGACCACTGATGGGATCGCAGGTGGGCTTATTGTGTAAGCGTAGCTCTTGGGAAAACTGAAGAGGTCTTTTTAAAAGAAAAAAAAAGAAAAAGTCAAAACCTGTAGGTATTAATTTATGCCAAACAGGTCTAAGCAAAACAACAAGCAGGTGCCCTACACGGATTACTGAAGATCCGTTTTCCTCTCTGTTGCTCAGCTTCAATTTTCTGTGAAGTCACTGTTACATTTCTTTTCTGATTGCCCTGGTATTTTAAGCTTTCTGCCAAAATAGGTGCTAAAGATCTTTTGTAGAACAGAATGTGAAAGAAAAACAACACTTAGACATACACTAAAGAAAAAAGATCATAGCCAATACTTTTCCTTTACTGGTCTTGAAAAAAACCCTTTTTTGTGCACATTAGCCTCAATACAGTGTGTGCAGTGTATGTGTGCCGCTATGGTGAGGTAGGATTTTTTCATAAGGCTCTCTCTGGGTTTTTTGGCAATAAGTATTTTAAATGTAGCGCTCTCGATTTAGTGTGTTTCCTACATGTATAAAAGCTATATCTGAAAAACAGGAAGGATATATTCCATATAAAAAATTTTCCCAATTAATTTGGATTACAACATATTATTCTAAAATTAATGTAAAAAGTACATTTTTGTAGTCACACATTTATTTGACAGTCCTATTAAGGCATCTTGACTCTGACATGGTAAAGGTGTGTAGGAAGGAAAAAATAGGGATTTTCAACGCGACCCATATTTTTTTAAATTTGTGGAATTAGTGTATACTTGTTTTTTCTAAAATCTTGACAGACCTCTCTGACTTCATCAAATAAATTGAGACACATGTCCTGAGGAAAAGAAAAGCTTATGAAAAAAGAAATGATGTGACACCTGACTTCTACTAGTGACAGAAGAGCAATTAAAAAAAAGTCCCTGTTTTCGCAGAGGCTTTTTGCTGTTTTCTATTGCCTATATATACAGCTGTTCTTCATCAGTGTTGTAACTAGCAACCTCTAGCATGCTAAAGCCCACTCGGTGGATTGGAGGTAAAAGCAATGATCAACTAATGGGAAGATGGACATATTTTAATGATGTTGGGAATATATAAAACTGAATATATTGTTGGCTCTGGTCACAAATGCATCTCATGTTGCTGTTTTCCTTGCTTTGTTTTGTTTTTGTTGAAAACTCTGCATTGTTTCTTCTCATTAACATAAGATAACGGGAATAAGTTTCATTTCACCATTCCCACTTGACTTGACATTTTCGTAGTTCAGATGAGGCTTTAATAACCTTTCTGAGCTCTGCTCACTCTAATGATGTCCATTCAATAAATAAGATTTGAGCACTGCTGCCATAGTAAATAGTATACTTGTACCTAATTACAAAAAAAAGCTGCCATGAGAATGAATATTTAGTATTTTAGGCAAAAATACGATCAAAATACAATCAATTGATAACAAGTACATTTGCCTTGGTAGATTTATTTTTTTCCCCCCCTTTGGAACGTGGTTGTTTTGCTGTACATCCCTATTTGCCCTTTTGTCTTGAACTGATAGCGATCCAGAAAATTTACTAATATGATAACTTGGATTCCTGTTGAAATTACCTTCGTCTTTTACAGTATAAAAAAATGGTGTCAGGAGTTACTTTGAAGTTTAGTCTGGCATAGTCTGCTTTCCGCAGGGCGTTGCAGAAAGGACGATGAGACAGGCTTGCATGCCGCAAGGTTTCCTTGCGGGGGCCATAGGTAATGGCATGTGGCAACTTGGAGAAGGTAAGTAGTAAAAAGGCAAAGGGGAGACGGGAGAGACTGGAAAGAGGGGAAACATCCCAGTGGTCAGCTGGGCGGAGGAAAGGCAGGGTCTCCCAGACGAGTGCCTTCTGCAGTGCTGCCGCTGGTCCCCGCCATGTACCTGGCCCGCAGGG
>NW_009649770.1:1040711-1146431 GCF_000708025.1 Charadrius vociferus | reverse complement strand
TTCTTAGTTGCAGTGCGTGATGCGACCAGGGCGGGTGTCGCACACCCTCTGGCTGTTAAGCTTTCTGCAGGCATATTATTGGGCCGTGCTTATCGCCGATTTAAATGACTATCATCTACCTTATTATTCATTAAGTCTTGTTTTCCTCTAAAGAAAGGAGAAGCTACAAAACAGGGGGTAGAAAAAGGAGGAGGAAAGCAGTCGTGATTTTCGTGCCGTGAGGAACCCAAGGTAACGACAATACCAGGCTTTGCAGCTGCAAGGCCCTGAGAGTGCCAGGGCAGGAGCATCCGCCTGGGAGCGGGGGAAACCTCCGCCCCGGGGCTGAGGGCTGAGGGCACGGGGCAGCGGCAGAGCTGCAGGAGGAAAGGCCCGTAGCGTTGCATAGGTCAAGTAAGGCTCGTCACGCCCCATGGAAAAAGAGCCTAAAAGTTAGAGTGGCCGTAACAGACAAAATAATCTAAAGGAAAATGTAGTAGTCAGTCCTGCATAATTATTTTTATTCTTTTTAAGTAATTTTCAGACCTTTGTTTCAATCCATGGGCAAAGCCATCCCCCCTGCCATGCTCAGTATAAAAGCTGAGGGACCAAAGGGTCAGCCCTCTTTCTTCAATGGCCGATGTCCGAGCAGGACTGTCTTTTCGTCTCCCTTTGATCCCGATCCTGAATCCAGATCCGTATTCCAGTTCCCGTCCATCACCGAGTCCAGCCTGGGACTGCCCCAGTGCCAGCCGGTGTCGTGATTGTCATCCTGGGAGCTTGATACAGTTTTGTATATATTTCATTCTTTCCTTTTTATTTTATTATTAATATTTCATTAGAGTAGTTTAGTTCCTTCTAAACTCATAAGTCTCTTTTTCCCTCCTCTGCCTTTCTCTTTGAAGAGGTTTAGAGGGGAGCATCTGTCGCTCACCCCATGGCTCGTTTGGCCTAAACCATGACACACGCTTTACAAAATGATGGCTTGAAGGGACACAGTAAAAGGTATTTTTACTGTACAGCTCAACGTGGAAAGAATCTAAGTGGCGAAGAATACTCCTAGAGAGGAAATGAGAGAGTAGATGCTCAATCTGTGACGATTTTCTTGTTTGCCACAGCACTCTCTTGGGCCTTTTTATTTCTGATGTTCGTTGTTTGTAAACTGGTAACTTTTTGCAAATCGTTCACTTGAAGCAAAGAACCCTTTAGCCAATATTTGTTGCCAAACATCGAGAGCTGTTGGTGAGCGTGTTGGTGACCTTTAATGGATCCTGGAAAAGCGTAAGCTGAGTGTGCGCTGAATGGCAAAGACACTGTGTAATGTACTCGGGGAATGGAGAGAGAGTGCGAAAGTGTGTGCTCCAAACGTCTGAGCTACAGGACACCTGCAGCGATGGCATTGTCTAGTCCCTGTGTTAGTGTTGTAGTGAGAATTAAATCCAGGAAAACTGTTACTTGGAGTGAGCAGGAGAAAGTCAGCTGTGATGAAGAAATGCCCCCTTGTCCCCATTGCCCTATGTGCCAGACTGATGAAAGAGACTTTCACGTTGCATGAGCACCGCAGTAGCAGCACCTGGACGCATGCTCAGTCCAGCTGACTAATCACACTATTCTCTGGCTTAAACTTTTGTCCAGTGTAAGAGTCCATAGATAGGTTCTGGGAGCCCCAGCGGTCATGGGAAGATGTTCTCATTGTGCTCTCCATACAAACAAAATGTGCATTTACATGATGGCTTTTACAGCTCTGTTTTCTCTTCAGCCTCTCAGAACACTGAATTAATTACATGTTGAGGAGATAGAAGTCCTCCTATCTCTGCAGTCATACATAATTTCTGTAAACACTGATTTTCTGCAGATCACAAGATAAGAGAAAAGAAAGTTCTACTCAAAATCGGGAATAAAACCCACCACTGAAGACCACATTCCCTTTCTGACACCTGGCTGTATTGGTGAACAACAAAATGGATAGTGAAGACACCTAGTTGGGTATAGGTCTTCTCCGTACATTTGGCTGCCTGTGGACATTATTGCTCAGTTTCCTGGAGGAAGAGTTTGATCATATTCCTCTTCCTGGAGGAAGAGTTTGATCATATGTGTAATGATATGAGGAAACAAACTAGGTCCTAGCAGAATCAATGCCAAAAATAGGCTGTGCCTCCCAATCTGAGGAAGAACACCATGGTGTGGAGAACCCAGCATGGAAGCGTGCTGGAACCTTTACGTTCTGCCTGACATGGAGACTTTGTCAGATCTGGGGGTTGAGGGGTGTGGGGAGGACCTTCAAAGCACGAAGTCTGTGTATGGAAATAACCAGCGTAGGCATTACGTGGGGGGTGATCCCAAATGACCCTTTCTATCTACAATAACACTCTGTGAATTTTAGTGTAATTAATTAATTTGGGCTTGTATGGCTGTGTTTGGATAGAATTGGGATACCAAGTGGCACCTAACTATTTGAGCAACTCTAAAGGTATGGCAATATTAAGACAGACCGAAGCTTGAAATGTTATGTAGTATTTCCTCACAAAGAGAAAGACAGACTCAGAGATAATTTATGTGTTTAAGAGAAAGAACAAAGCATTTTTAACAGTCAGTGAATTAGTATCTTGTTTAGAACACAAGTGTTTTTCACATCCTCTAGCTGGGCATGGCAGCAGCTTCTCCACCAATATTTATATGCTAATAAAATAGTGAAATAATAAAACAAAGCCAAGAGTGTATTTTTAACTTATATTGCTCATATTAGATCCTGCTTACAGACAGTTAATGGTTTTTTCCCTCTCCAGCTTTATACATTGAAAAATAGTTATAACAATAACAAGAAAGCTTCCTTAAATTTGTTTTCAGTAAGTTATGTTCACCTTTTAAAAAAAATACTGTATAATTTGTTGATCTGTTTTCCCTGCCAAACTGGTTGTCTTATTCAACAATAAATTGAATAAACAGCTTCCCCCAGGCAGAGAGACAGAATACCAACCCCTGAAAGTCTGGCAGCTTAATTGACATTTGGTGGTAGCCCTAGGCAGAAGTTAATTTCTACCCTGTTTATATATACACATCTACTTTTCATAAAGCATGCAGGCAGTACTGCAGATAAATTAAGAGTAATTCATATTGTAGTTCCCAGGTATACACTTGTTGAAATGACATGAAGCCATTTCATTTTATGAGTGAAGGAGTTCCTCACAATTAACCAAATCCGTCAGCCTTGTAGGAACAGTATGTTTCCAAGCGGTCGTATGAGGTTTTCCGAGCATTATTTTTATTCAGTTGCCATCCAGTGAATACAGCAATCTCGAGAAGTAACACTAAGGGTTTCAGCCCTTATTCCCAGAAGATGCCCCACCTACCTGAACGCTGCTGTTCATGGCTAATAGTTACCGGACAGGCTGTCGGGGCAGATGTAAACTGTATTCATAAAAGCAGTGCTATGTATGCCCGACCCAGGGTTTCATGGAAGTGCCAGGCAAGCCTCCTTAATAATGCATCATCCACAGGCGGGTAAGAATAGACATATCTGGCCATCAAAAGGTAATCAGAGGATTTATGTAAATTGTTGGATTTAAAATACGTTTTTAATTGTGATCTGTTGCCTTCGTCCATGTAAATTGAAGTCAGTGAATGATGTCCGAGCTCCAGTAGTAAAATTTTGGACTCTGCGAAGGAATGGCTTTGCTCAATGCCAGCTGGGGAGTTGGTCCGCTTCTCCTACTGTACCACTCCTTCGTGTATATCGTGATGAAAGTTCTGGCTTTGTAAGACTAATCCATTAGAGCTGTTTGATTATAACTGTCAGTGCTACAGGCAGAGAAAATATTTATGGAACTAATGATCTAAAATGCAGTATTTGAAATAGATGTATACGATTATAAAAACAGTATCAATCACCCTGGTAGGGGAAAAGTCTAAATCAAAGCTCAGAGTTTTTTCTGTAGTCAATGAGACTCTATGCTTCTGAGTATGGGAACAATGGGAGGGGGAAAAAAACATTTTTTCAAGTACTTTAATGTACATACCATTGAATATCACATTCCTAAGTGACAAGCAAGCAACAGCTTTGAATTGCCCTAGTTCTTAAAGTGAACTTAGGTTTTCTTTGATTTCACAATACATATTGTCTTGTTTTGAAAAAATTCTATGCGAGAAAACTGGTTTGATGATACAAATCATCAGCTACCATAAAAATCTTTAATAAAGTCATCATGGGGTTTCGGGTTTTTTGAACTATTCAGGAATTACAAAAGGCAGGTATTACAGGAACTCAGTGAGAGTTCACTTTCACCCAGGCGCAAGTCATGGAGCTGAAAATCTGCTTGATGAACAGAAATTGAATAGTAGCAGCTAATTTCTAGCGACTTGCTCATAGTTAGTCACAGGAAATCAGGATTTACTTAAAGCATGTTTGGCTACAGTTCTTAACGCATGTTTGGCAACACTTGGGGCTTGAGAGTCTCCCGCTGAAGAATGTGGGACCAGGTGTCGTTCCACACGCCGTGTCAGGATCTTGGGTAAAAAGTGTTCACTGCATCAGTACAATAAGTGACTAAAAGTTCTCCTTTAGTTCTGGCTTTGTATGACACATACTCTGATTATCCTAGTATTTATCAGCGTACCTTTGACCAGTCTTGCTCAAAGATGCAAAAGAAAACTGTTCTCTAAAGGTGGCATACGATAAAAAAGAGAAGTTCGGCAGTTATCTACAACTGATGTGGTGTCAACTGCCTTACTGTATTTAGCGCTTTCGACATATGAGTATTTCGAGCAGAGTGGCACAAATAGGTTACTCTTCTGAGTTCATGTCGTCAGTGGGTTTTGGTTGCTTGTCACTGCTGTTGTTCATCAAGGAACTGTGCCAGCAGTGCCTGTGATAGCGCGTTAGATATGCGGAGAACTACCCATAGCAAATCACCTGCAGGTAATCTGCAAAACCCTTCTATTTTCTGTTGCTAAAATTAAGTTTATGGATAATTTATCACCTACTTGTCTCTTGAATAAATTACACATACAAATGAAGACAGAAAAACTATAACAAGTGTTGCTTTTGGCTCTGGCAAATAGGCATGTGAGACTTATCAAATATCTCACAGCCTGTTCTATTTAGCAGTTCATGATTGTGAACAAGTGATTCATTCTTGTAGCTATTGTTTTTGCAGTACAAACATTAAATATTCTTTCACTGCCATGACAACTTAGAAATTATCTATTATATTTGACATGTCAAAACAAACTCGGATTTATAAAAAAATCAGTATTTAGTTTTAGTGAAACTGTAGCTGTGGTTAAAAATGTCACAGTTATTTTGCTTTCAGATACTGTCATTTGCAACTTTCCAATGTATCTTTAATATGAAGATGTTACTTTACGTTGTCGATATACTTTTTTAATAAGGTGTTTTTTTCCCAGTTTCCCCAGTTGCTTCTCAAAGAGGTATTTTCAGGTTATTTTTGTGGACTTTTTGTTGTTTACAAATACTGTTGCAGGTTTCTTAAATGTAAATAACGGCAAAGGAACCAAATGGAATGAACTTGGGAAATTCCCGCGATAATAAATGCCCCATTGATTTTGTATTAAACTACACGTGTACATTTGGTCGTACTGCATTAATCAATAGATCTTTTTTTTCATTTCACTTCTATAAAAACCTTACTTCTCGTAGATATTCATGTGCTGCCCCTGAGAGTTTGCTGTAACTCCTTGGTCCCGCACTAGGTCTGTCATCTCTGCTGAAAGGCTGTTCAGGGGCCCAGGGCGCGTTGAAGTCTGCACGTATTTTATTCTTCTGCAGCATAAGGATGAGAAACACAAGGAGAACGTCCGAGATTCTAGAGGTAGACAGAAAATCGGGTGCTTTTCTTTGCTGAAAACTTGAAATGTTTTTCTTCAATTGGAAGATTTTAAAAATTCTTTACAGATTTTTTTTTTCTTTAATTTTGACTGTGTTAGGGCAGTTCAGGTGTTTGAGCTCACTTTTTCAGGCCTGCTGGGCTGATGCTCTTGCCCCCTGCAGCGCAGCTCCACAATCGTGCTCCTTGCCCACCGCATATGCAGTGCTGGGGACTATTATTTTAAAGCTCTCAGCAAAGTTAGTACAGCTGTTCACCTGCACATTACCCGCCCACTCACTCATTTCATTCCAAAATGTCAAAAATCATGGGGAGCTTTCAAAAAAAACTTAAAAATAATGGACTCGGATTCTTGCTGTGACAAATACACAAAGTTAATGATTAGTTTCCACAAATAATTATACTGTTAATGGAGCAGAGAAAAAAAAAACCAGCTTATACAACTGGAGCAAATGACCTCAGTTTTAAGAATGTCGATGTTCCTGAAGTACCTCAAGCCACCATGATCTTTTGGGGGGAAAAAAAACCCCACAACACACAAACCCACTAACTATTAATCGCATTCAGTTATTTGTGATTAATACTTAGATTTTTAAGTGATTAATTTTCTTTTTCCTGCACATGATTTTTGTTTGTATTTTGCATTTCACTCTGCGTTTTAAGAGACCAGTTTGGCTTTTATTTCTTATTTTTAAGGTCCTTGAGCTACCGGAGTGTTACTACGTTTTAAGTTTGCAGTACGGTAAGGGAATCTCACCTAAGGTGATTCTGTGTATCAAGCAAGTCAGTATCTTTTACAAACCCCAAAGAATTCGGAGAGATACTAGTAATTCTCTTCACTTCATTAAAACAAGTTGCCTTAAAGATAGATTATGTCTTTCCTTTTCTAAAAAGGTATTTTTTACACAAGTTTTCTGCTCGGATGATTCTGTCTGCCCAGTGCCGTAACATAAAAATGTTCTGCTGATGGTTATAACCAGCCATAGGAGACAGCTTCCCTTCCCGTGATCGTATTGAGAAGATCGTTCCTGCTTTTTACAACTAATCTTTTTATAGCCCTTTGAGTAGACTGTAAAACTAGGTAAAATTAGAGCTGTTTACATCAGGTTTGATGACTCAGTTTTCTGTTAGATAGACAGAAATAGAAATGTCAGGATATGAATACTTTTGACAAGCTATTTCATGGAATTCATTCAAATGTAAAAAGTGCATCTTATTTTGGGTTTCTCATTTTGATACAGATTTTATAATATAGCTTAATTCGCAAGTGGATGAGTAGATAGCACATGATAAATAATAATCATTATTCAAAGTAAATATTCTTATGAAAAAGGAGTTGCAGTATCTTTGAGACAATATCTTTGTTATATTTTAATGTATGAAGAAAACCTGAAATTTTAACTTTCTGTCATAAATCCTACTTAAAAGGAATCTTAAGATACTACACTTTTTCATGTCTTAAAAATTTCATGTACTAATTATCTATAGTAAAAAACTTTTGTTAGTACCATCTGTATGTTCAAAGTAAAAGAATGCAATTGCATATTCACTACATCATTCTCTTATAACACATTCTCAAATATAGTGAATGTTGTAAAATACACTGAACCTAAATGTATGCCATTTCTTTTCAGTATTACTAGAAGTTTTGTAAAGATTCACTAATTTGCTATATAGCAATAGTATCCTGTGTCTATTGGAATTTGAGAAGAGGGATAAAAAAAAAGTTAAAAAATGAAAGGCTTTAATAATGAAGAGGTTTCCATGCACTCAGCTAGTTGGAGAGGGTGTGTGCGAGACGAGCACTTTAAAAGAAAAAAGTCCAATTATGTGTCATTTGTATTATTGCCAATATAATTGTTATGAGTAGGATTTGAAGCTGAGCCTTGTGCAGTGTGCTACAGTAAAATATAGCTAATATATTTATGTGAGAAAAGTATTCAGACGGTTTAAACTGTGCTAAGGTTGATAATCATAAAGTTTCTAATAAAAGAGGGTTCAGTGTGATAAGATTTCCTGAGCAGGAGTTAGTATAATATTTAGAAGTAGGGATTTGTCTGCTGAGGAGTTCGTGAAGCTTCTTCTGCAACGTAGCTGTACTTCTCAAAATCGCAGTAATCCACAAGTGTAGAACCATCTAGGATTTTAATAAGAAACATAATACTAGGATTAAATTTTGCTTGATTCTTCAAGCAATGCATTTTCAAAAACAAATCAAAGGTAACCACCTGGTAAAAATACTAGTCGATGTAATAGACCGTGACTGTGATCTTTAAAACTGAACCTTGGTGTGTTGGTTTCTTTCCTTTTTTTCATGGTGATTTGAAGATTGTGTAAAGACTCGTGTAACCTCTATTCTCCCTTCTTCATGTAAGGAGGAAGATTTCTGTTATAATGTGGGGGGGGTTATCAGTCCTGTCCCTAAAAATTGTCCCGCCCCAAACCGGGATGGAGATGTTCTCTGTCTGTAAAGTGCTCCAAGCTCTTGGAATTCCCCTGACATACAAAGCTTTACAAAATTAGAATGTCTTCTACTAAGTGCAAAAGCTGCCATAAGATTAATGCAGTTTTAGCGTTGAGAAATTAAGCAGGTCAGTGTTGGAGAATTCTTAGCTGATAATGTCTTCAGCCTTGTAACAGGCACCACGTGTATAACTCTGTCCTGTGTCAGGACAATGTGCTTCTCAGGTGTCAACATTTGAGATACGTGAAATATTTATGTTGCTTCCTTCTTAATGTTACAATAAGTATGAAAACTTTGTAATTTTTGTCTCAACTACTGAGTCTGGTCAGAGGAGGCACAAGCAAAGTAAGTAATTTGGCTTCAGTGTTATTTTTTTATTTGGGACTGTAATTTATTTAGACCAAGGATTATGCACAATTTTTGGAAAACATGCTGAGGCAGTCATCTTGAATCAGTTTAAGGACGGGTATCAGTTTCCTGTACGTACCATTTTTATCAGTCATCGTAATTGGAGATTGAAAAAGTCTAGGCAAGGAAAAACTGTAATTTTTGCATGTGGATTTTTTTTCCCCAAAATTCTGTTTGCTCACTTTTTTCTCCTAAATAAAGTAAAAAATCCCACTGAGAAATCCTGACGGCAGAATGCTTGAGCTCAGGTAGCTCTTTAGGTAGGAGGCACGAGGCTGCATACATTGACATACTTACTGTATGTATGTAGATAGTCTTGCATGAACCAGATTGAAAATACATTTTTAAGGCTCACAGCTTCTGTTCAAACCCTTCACCATCTGTGAACGTTAAAACCATTTTCTCTTTGGATTTGGTTAGGATTTTCTCCTTTGTTGAAAAGATCCAGGAAAAGGTTGCCCAAAAAGGGCTGGGGGAATCTCTGTCCCTGCAGGTCCTCAAGAAGCCACTGGAGGAAGCCCTGGGCAGCCCGGTCTCCGGTCTGTGTTCAACCCCATCTGAGCAGCAGCTCAGAGCAGATAATCTCTGGAGGTCCCTTCTAACCTCAACCGTTCGGCAATTCTCTTCTCTCAGTTTTGGCAACGGGAAAGAAAGAAAAAGGAGGATTACATAATCAACAATAAAATAAATCAGAATCCAAATCAACTGGAAACATTTCAGTTCTTTTATAATGCCATAATAACATCTAATAGTGTGCACCTAGTGAGATCTGCCCTATCCTATCAATTTTACTTTAGAGTCGTTACTTTTCTAGGTGCTTCTCCATCATTTTGATGAACAAAACTTTTTATCTGAAATCGGTGACCTCTCCATTTCTAGTGTGGTGTTGGCTTTATTTTATGGGTGTGAGTTCTGTATTTCTTTAGTTCAGAGTTTTGTTGTGCTTCCAGATACCTTCCTTGGTTTGTACCTTTTTTCTTTTTTTCTACACCATAAGGCTTTTTGTAGCATGAATAATATTGCTTTGCAATTCCTAGTCATGTGTCTTAATTTTACCTTTTAAAAGGCTATTCCATCACATAAAAATAACAACACTGGGCATTCTTTTTTATTCCTGTCACCTATCAAGACTGAGCTAGGGAATCAGATCACTAGAGATCCTGAAGTGTCTTCTCTCTCTTTAGACTCTACAGGATTTCAGAGGCAAAGAAAATAGATTTGCATGGGACTTAACCCTGTACACTCTCTTCCCAGTCTGAGAGACAACTTAATTTCCTTTGCCAAGAGAAATCAAAGAAACAAATTTCAAAGTGGAGTAACAAACAGCTGGTTGTTTTTTGGGTTGGTGTTTTGGGGTTTTTTTGTTTGTTTGTTTGAAGTTTTGAGTACACAGAGTATATTACAGCTGGTGCGGCCGTCCCACAAGCTTTCCCAGTCCCTCTGGCCTGTCCAAGGCCATGCTCTTGAAGATGGATTCTCTACTCCCCAGGAATAACCAGGGTAGTGTTTAACCGTTTCACAGCCATGCCTTTGTAACTAAATGTCCTTGGGTTGTTGCCGCTCTGGGCCATTAGGGAGGCTGATCGGTGTGGGCTGTCACCGAGGGGCACTGGGAGAGCTCAGTCAGTTTTCCTGGATATCGTACCTGCATTTTGTACAGTTATTTTTCCCACTTAATCACAGACTCTGTGGTACTGACTTTGCATGCTGGATGGTGTTACTTACCACATCTTAGTGTGAAATGAATCCATTACAAATCACTTAAGTGTACAGACCATATAATTTGTTTTCTATTCTTGTTATCAGTTCAGGGAGAAAGGACTCAGGCAAAAACGTCACAGAAAATGCGCTATTGTTAATGACATTGCTGTCTAGTTATGGGAAGCGTGGAACCTGGAAAATCACTGATGTTGGTGAATTTACTTTAATGTCTCGTGCCCAAGGTCTGAAATGGTGTATGTCTGACAGGTGTGTTTGCAATGAAGTATCAGGTACGGAGTACTGATTTCTAGTATATGTTCACTAGTTACCCTTTCCTTCTGTGTTGTAACACGCTCTCCTATCTAGGCAGTAAAGCTGAAATATGGATGAGCAGGAGTGGTAATGGGAGTAAAATGAAAGTGAAGAACATGAGCTGAGAAAGGCAAAGGATTTAGAAGACCGGCAGAGAAAATAGTGGTCTGAATAGGTGCAGAATAGAGCTAAGAGATAAGGCGGAAAAGGAACGTGGTTATGAGGCTGTTCAAGGAAGGATTTATCTCACCAAAAGCAATGCTGTTTGTCAGTCTGTATTTGCTAAAGCTCATTCAGTATTCATGATGATATATGGAAATAATAGTAGAGGGGAGAGCAATACTTAGAATGTGATACTTTTCCTCTCAGCTGTTTTTATTTCAACAAATGGGAAACCCTGCCATGTGGTAGACTTCTCAGGAATTACTTAGTACTCCGTAACTTAGTACTGGTGAAGTAGTACTTTCTTTAAAAGCAATTATTCGTATGTAGGAAAGTGTCAGCAACTTGTGATGTACTATAGGCGAATTTAGTGTACTGCTAATAGAAGTTAGCGTACTAAATTAGCTAGGCAGAGCGGTATGCGAGCTGGTGTGACCTATTTCTGCATTTCCTGTGGGAATTAAAACAGAGGAATAGTTGTAAGCAAATCTTTGACCCCAGCATTGCTTTCATAATCAATTCCCAAGTAGTGGGATACATAAAACACTAGCTCACAAGGAAAGAGAACAATAAACAAGATTTGCGTGTGTCAGTTGTAACCGTAGCTGTCAGGCATATTTTTTCTAATTTCATTTTGCTTCTCATTTTCAAGAGATTAAGTTGTTGTTAATATGTTGACATCTACTGCTTTGTTTACTTTACTCCAGTATTTAAACTACAAATTTCATCTCTCCTTAGAATCATAGAATCGTCTAGGTTGGAAGGGACCTTTGAGATCATCAAGTCCAAACCATCAACCAAACACTGCCAAAACCACCACTAATCCATGTCCCTCAGCACCACCTCTACCCGTCTTTTAAATACCTCCAGGGATGGCGATTCCACCACTTCCCTGGGCAGCCTGGTCCAATGCTTGACCACCCTTTTGCTGAAGAAATTTTTTCCTAATATCCAACATAAACCTCCCCTGGAGCAACTTGAGGCCATTTCCTCTTGTCCTATCACTTGTTACCTGGGAGAAGAGAGCAACCCCGCCTCGCTACACCCTCCTTTCGGATAATTGTAGGAGAGCAACAAGGTCTCCCCTCAGCCCCCTTGTCTCCAGACTAAACAACCCCACTTCCCTCGGCCGCTCCTCGTAAGACTTGTGCTCCAGACCCCTCACCAGCTTTGTTGCCCTTCTCTGGACACATTCCAGACTCCCAATGTCTTTCTTGGAGTGAGGGGCCCAAAACTGAACACAGCACTCGAGGTGGGGCCTCACCAGTGCTGAGTACAGGGGGACGATCGCTTCCCTAGCCCTGCTGGTCACAGTAGTCCTGATACTGCTGGCCTTCTTGGCTACCCGGGCACACTGCCGGCTCATATCCAGCCGACTGTTGACCAACACCCCCAAGTCCTTGTCCTCAATCCCCTTGTCTGGGTCTTTGATAAAGATATTAAACAGAACTGGCCCCAACACTGAGCCCTGGGGAACACCACTTGTGACCGGCCGCCAACTGGATTTAAGCCCATTCACCACCACTCCCTGGGCACTGCCAGCCAGCCAGTTCGTTACCCAGCGAAGCGTATACCCATTCAAGCCATGAGCAGCCAGTCTCTGCAGGAGAGTGCTGTGGAAACGGTGTCGTTGCCTTCATTGGCTGTGTTGTCTAGAGGGAAAATGGTATTTTATAAGAGAGCTTTTTGTTGTATAATGTATTTCTTTATGGATTTCTGGACAAATGTTTGAAAAAGTGTCATGTTACCTAGTGTAATATAATCTCTCATAGGTGGGAACCAAGGTAAAAATGAGTTGCAAGTAAAACTAAAAATATTGCTAGTGTTCTAGTTTCTAGAAGATGATGATTTACATTGCAAAGTCATAATAAAGTATAATACTATTAGAGGTTTACAGATCTAAAAAAAAAAAGCTATTATACGACAAAGTGGGATTCTACAGCAGGATTCTATCTTGCTTTTTTTCCCCCTGTAATTTCATAAGGACTGTTATTTTTTCCTTTTCCCTGTTGCAGGCTTCAGAGTGGTGCATGCTGTATGTGGAGGTCTGTTGGCACATCTCTGACAATGTTTGCACGTTTCCTATGCTTGATGGTAGTAGAAAAATGGATTGGGATAGAACAAGTTCTTTGGCATTATTATAGGGTGAAAATACATTTGAAAAACATTTTCAGCATCTCTTAAATTAATCAAGAACTCAAAAATAGCAGATGAAAATGCCTTCCAATCTCCACATGTGATTAAATAATCCTTAATGAGAAGTAGGTCCTTCGTTAGACACTATGTCTAGCTAATTGAAGAAATCATTTTTGAATACACTCCAGAGCACATGAATGAGTGAGCATGGCCCATACACAGAGATGTTTATTACTTATTGATATTTAAAAGTTGCTAAATTAATCTTATTTAACTGACTGTGCACAGCTGAAACAGTGTTATGGTAACTGTACTGCATAACTTGAGGGGTTTGTTTTGCTTCAATGTAAAATTTGAAAGTTTAATATTTCTTGAATTTTTTTCCTGCAGTTCATTGTTGCTGTGATTAATTCATCATGGCTACTTAGATATGCATAATCTAAATGCTACACATCATTGGGTTGTTGGGTTGTTTTGTTTTGTTTCCAGAATATGAAGCTTGTCTTAAAACCATAGTATGTAAAATCACGTGCATCCTGCAGGAGAAAGTATTTCTTTAACCTGACAGTGAGAAACAATGACTCCAGTACAGTACAGGATTGTACTGAAGTTAGACAAATCTGGGAAAACACCATCCCCTCCCCAATCTCTGGTTAAAATCAGGATTTTATTTTTCTTTTGTGTCCATGCTTTTGATCAGAAAGAATTGCTTTTGGGTTTCCTTTCCCCTTGGCTGTTTTATTTAACTGAATTCCACTTCCTTAATTCTTCCCGTAACTGTGTGGATTGGAAAACCCAATATGCACTGAAGTATGGGCTTGGATGTCGTATTGACGTTCCTGTGTTCCTTTGGTTGTGGTTCCACCGAGAACCAAAACCCTGTGGCTGTGGGGGAGACAATGACTGGGCCAAGAAATCCTAAGCAAGTCACACACTGGAGAAAAGTTTTTAAACACAAGTGTGCGCTCCCTTTGCGGGACTCTTTTACTTGTCATTTCACCAATAGTTTCCACTGGGCCGAGTCCTTGAACTCTTGGTATGAAAATGTAAGGTTGAAGAGCCAAGAGGAAAAAGCAATCGAGTTTTTCTCATCTGCTGCTTGACAAGCGGGTGGGGAAGGTGCACAGGTAGGCCCAGGCGGATACCCACCTCTGAGTCTGGTGGTGCCTTGAGCGTACCGCTGAGCTGTCTGAGGAGGCATCAGCTGCTTGTCAGAAAAAACTCTGTCTGGCCTGGTCTGCTAAGAGTAGCTCAAGTTACGATTGAGATAAATGTGTAAACCTTTCAACGCTTACTTACAATTGGTTTAATTTCAGCATTCTGTTGAACAAGATACTTTGGTTTTGCAAAGTCAAAGAGAGGTGAAGCATCCCTGGGCCAAGAGGCATATTCTGTCTCTCTGGGCTGAATGGTGCTGCCCATGTCCCCTCCCTGACACTCTCATCCCCAAAGGGGGACCTCTCTGAGGTGGGTGAGGAGAGGGTTGGAGAGACTGACTCTTCATTTACACAAAGATCCACCATGCGGCAGAAATGCATCAGTGCCGTAACTTGAGCATGGGCACCCTCATCACATACTTTCAGCAAGGTGAGGGAAGGGCGCAGCTGGGTGACTTGTCCACAAGCTCTTCCATAAGAGATGAAGGGATTTCAACTGTCATCTCCTGCTTACTTCAGAGTGCTTTGTACAGAGCCAGTGGTTTCTAACTAATGGTTTGTGCAAGGGGAATTTCTCACACCAAACTTTTGAGGGCTGGGATAATCACCAAGATCATTGCAGATACTCCACAGGGAACACTTGCACTAATAGTTTTCCCAATACATCTTAATTTATTATTAACTATCTCAAACGTTAAGCAAAATTCATGACTACCAGAGACAGTGGTATTTCCCTGTTGAAAAAAAAAACCACAACCAAACATGGAGTGAGGTTGAGAGTTTAATCTCTTACAAGCAGAGGTTAAACTAAGATGCTTATTAAAATAGAATATAATTAACCTGTTGCAACAATGCTAGTATTTAGCCAAGCAAAACACTAACACAAAACAATGCAAGAGTGAGAAAAACAAACCCTTGCTTATCCAGGGAAATGCAGTGCCCGTACTTGCTCGCACAGGGAAGTATTTTACTCTTCTTCGTGAGTGGTTGGTACCAGAGGTCGTGTTCAAGAGTTGTGCGTGCATGGGAGCGAGGAGAAGAGCAATGAGGAGTCTCATCTGCAAGGTGCTCCTTTCCCTTGCCTGGAGGGGAATAAGCAGGTGATGTTAATTATCTATTCATGTGCAAAGATTCTTCGGAGAAGGAAGAATTACCAGGTCAATGTGGCACTTTCTTGCTTCCATTTCTCATACAGCATGAGGAAACCCCATTGTTTGGAGCAGCTGAAAAGGTAGCGAAAACAGGGAGCTTTTGCCGTTGAAGAAGTGTTTCTGAGATATTGATGGGGCGCTCTCTGCCCTGCAGCTAATTGACTGTCAGTTCTAGCTGCCTCCTTTCCTGCCCTCATGGCCTGGTTTCAGCTGGGATAGAGTTAATTCTCTTTCTAGTGGCTGCTGTGTTTCAGATTTGGTACAAAGGAATGTCGATAATGCATATCGTTTGAGTTGTTGCCAGGTGAAGTTCATATTAGTGTCCTGGTTCCGGCAGGGATGGGGTTAATCTCCCCCGGAGCCGGCAGGGGGCAAGGAATGATATACTGGAAGGCGAGGACTTTTTTTAAAAAAAACAGTATTCCTTACAAAGATATTTTGGATTGGGTCCTGGTTTCAGCTGGGATAGAGTTAATTCTCTTTCGAGTGGCTGCTGTGTTTCAGATTTGGTATGAAAGGAATGTCAATAATGCATATTGTTTGAGTTGTTGCCAGGTGATATTTATATTAGTCGCGGACTTTTTCAGCTTCCCGTAGAAGCTGAGAGGGAGCACAGACAGGACGAGCTGGCCAGTGGAATATTCCATACCACAGACATCATGCTCAGTATACAAATGGGGGCTGTCCAGGGGGGCAGGATCACTGCTCAGGACAGGCTGGGCAACCAATACACAGGCTAGTGAGAGCCATTTGTGTTGCATTGCTTTATCTTTTATTTTCTTTTACCACCATCATTATCATTATTATTATCATGATTTTCTTTTATTCTACAAACTGTCTTTATGTCAGCCCATGAGTTCTGGTTTTTTTTTTCCCGTTTCTCATCTTTATCTCCCTCTTCTCCCTTCACTTCTGGGGAGGAAAGGGGGAGAACTGAGCGAATGGCTGCGTGGCCCTCGCTGCCAGCTGGGGTTAAACCATGCCACCTCGTTATTTCGGCTTCCTTTTAGCCTTGCCTTGGCCTATTAATGCTGCTACTTTTAAGAGTTTATCTCCTTTGGCTTTTCATGGCTATTTCCCTCTTAAATAAACCTCTGTCCTTTCTGAGAAGAGGTGGTCAGAGAGGAGCATGGAGACCAGTGCTGCATATCGCTCTTCCTCCTCTCACGTGTTGTGCTGCCTCTGCCAGTAGTAATGTGACTCCAGAAGTGTGGTGGTGGACATTTAGGTGTCCTGGTGCAGAGAGGTAACAGTGGTTGCTTGTTATTCTGCTTTTTATTTTCATTTTCTGTACATACAAACGTTGGGTGTTCTTCTGAAGTGAGTATCACTTAGCAAAGAAGGGGCAGCAGATGGTTATTTGCCTTTTCTTTTAAAGATGTCTCTCCTCGTACAGTGAGCAGATTCTAATGTTACTTGGTCCTAAGAAAATACCCTGATGAACACGAGTAGCAATTGAAGCAACTCACAGTATACTAATTATTTGGTACTTATATTAACATGCAAAGCAGAATAGTGGCTGTAATTCCTCTCATCCTCAAACTCTACCTATAGATTCACGTTACCTTTTTTCCAGAGCAGCTCTCATACACATGGCAATATGAAGTACGTGCAAAGCTTTGTGAGAGCGTGGAAAAAGGTTTCCCTTACAGGATCCCAGAATAATATGGACAGTTAGCGTTTCCCAGTCCTTACCTGAGCGCAGTTTTTGCAAGTGTTTTATTTTGGAAAGTCCTTACTGGTCCTACAGAAATAAACGTGGATCCTCTGTCTAGGTTCTTCTGGTGCCGGTTGCTCAGATTACTTTTAAGTACGGAAACCTGACATTTTACATGAACTGGGGATTGTAAGAAGTCTAAACTAACTAGCTGCAATTTCATAATAAAGCTGTTATCTATCTGAAGTGTTTGGGCAAATACTAATTTAGTTTGAAAAATAAATAAATAAACAAAAATAATCAAGCAGCTGATTTCCTGATATCAAAATTGCTTCGTATAACAAGAGTCAAGGATTCTCTTGAATACAAGGGATTTTAACAGTGCCTAGCTTGGTATTAAGATAAGTGTTTATATTCAAATGCAAAAAGAAGAGTTGCTCTTAAAGCTGCCAGTTTAATGGTTTTGTGTAATTGAATTCTTGTTTAATTCTTGGGAGGAAGAAGCGATTGGCTTAGGTTAATTCAGAAATCGTGCAAAATGTTACTCTGAAACCATTTTAAGATTTTATTTTCACATTTCTAATTAGCATTTTGAAAGTTATACATGCTCTTGATTCTAAATTAAGTAAAATAATAAATGGCGAGTTAAATTTGTTTAAGTTTGGGCCTGCACCTGTTTAATCATTCAGTCAGATGATGTATATGGTTTTTATTACATTTGAAGTCACTACTTAATAATTAATACTACTAAAATGCTATTAAAACATGGCAAGTTGCTAGAAGCCCTTTCAAAAGGTATTATTAGGTCTTTAAAAAAAATGGGGTAAGTAAAGGAAGTCAGGATTGTGCTCTGCTCGTTTCATTTTGGTGCAGGGAAGCTTGATACTGCTTTCAAGTAGGAAAATTACTACTCATCTCTGAAGATGTTTCTAATACTATGGGAAGATCACTGGTGATAATGTTCCACTATCTACAATTTCTAGTACAGTACCAAGAACAAGGAAAGGACAGTAAGATGGTGATTTTAATTATCTGTATAAATTAAACTCTGCTAGAGTCCTGTGATTGAAACTCATTACTCCAACTTTATTGTTTGGTCGTGAGGGTAAACTTCATCCCAGTTAAATGAGAAAGGATGGCTTGATAGATGTTCACAATCTGAGGCTTTCAGAAGAGGGAAAAAAAACTGTCGAACAGTTCAAGATGACATTGTTGGCTGTGGTTTTTTGTCTCTAAACTGGAACATGCTATTGGATGGAGTATTTGCAGCAGGAAAAAAGAATTCTGTGTTGCATAGGATGTGATGCACTGGAACCTTCAAGGAAGTAGACCGTCTCATTTGTTCTGTCTGCATGGATTTGTGCAATGTGTTTTCTTATGAGTCTGGATATGACCTTCTTGAGTTGACACAAATAATGGGTCATTTGGGATGCCTCCAAACTTCACATTGGTCAGCATCAGGTCTTTCTGTGGCGTAGGAGCAGAAAGCTCTGACATGTACCCTAGGGTCTTATACCCAGGAGGACTGGCTAGGTCATTCGTAGTTTTGGTTGTTGTTTTTTTTCTTTAAATGTAAGTGCTACAGAGTGGTGCTGGCTTTGCCATCAATGCGTTCCATAAACCATTACTGAACAGGTTTCCCTGGGTGGCTCTAGGAATATATTACACACCCATAAATATGTACAAGTTTGTTAGGACTCAGGGCACAGGACTATTAGAAAACCTAGAGTTCCTTCTGCAAAACGAAGTAATAAAATCGAGCGTTAATCCTAACCATCTGTGGGAGTATAGTCTCTTGTTCAGCTGGAAGGTCTTTCAGTAGTTTCGGTTGGCTGAGGGCATCGCCTGTCTGTCTGTGGCTGTTGCCCAGAGCCCTCAGTGGGTAGGGTACTTGCAGTGTAAGGATGGTGAGGTCAGTTGTTTGCAGTGCGTTGCTTGAGAACTATTGTGTGCGTGATTGTACTGTGGATAGGTGTTGCCTGCTATGTATGGACAACATACTGGCTTTGTAAGTACAAAATGGAATTTCACACATTAAACAGTTCTTTGAAAAGAAGTAAGATATTGGCAAAGCCTTTTACTGCTAGTATTATGGGGTGACTTGCATGGGCAGAGTGAGCTCCTCCTCTTCTTTCTCTCTTTCTTAGACTTACCTTTTCTGACACCAAGCTTCTAGCTCATCGGTGTTTGCCATTAAGATTGGTGCAGGATCACTTCTTAAAAAAAAATAAATTAGCTGATTCCTTTGTTAAATCCATTTCTAGTCTCCTCCTGCTGGAGACTAGTACCAGTGCTTGTTATGGCTTTAAAGGTGTTTGAACTCCAGATTTCCTTCTTGTTAGAGAAAAATGTTGATAATATGCGGCTGCGCTCGGGGATAGGTTCATATGGGGTTCTTCTGCAAGCAAGGTCCTCATTAAGATGTGATGACCACATTTTAACCTTGATCTTTGTGTCAACGCAGAACATTGATCAAAGGAAGTTGCACAAGGCTTCTTTAGTTTCAGCCTGCCAACAATAATTAAAAAATGTTATTTGTCATTCTCCTGAATAACTTTGATATGCCAAGCATACGTTCTGCACATGGTTTATTTGTAGTGGCTTGAATGATGTATTAATTTACTTGTGAAATAAGTAGTTCACAAGTAATGAACTCCAAATAGTTCTATAAACAAAAAGTACTTGGGTGTTTATAAAAGTGTTGGGTTTAATGCCTTTTTCCAGCCTGCAAACTTTCAAAAACTTTTCTTTTTTTTATCATAAGCATCTCTGCTTCCTCAGTGCATTCATTGCTCAATCCCATCATCTAAAGTACTTCAATTTCAGTAGTCTTTTAAAACATGTGTTTATCCCAAGCTTATGGGTAAGTTTACAAAAATGATCTCCCTCATATTCTAAACAGTCTCTGCTACACACTGCATATTTTAAGGAATTAAATTCTCCCGTATGGATCTGTTCATTTTAAGGTAGAGCTGGATAGTTAAAAGAAATGGTTCTTAGAAATGACAGAGGCTTGATTGTACTTGCAATTGTACATCCAAGAAACCTGGGAAAGAAACTAATATTTTAAGTGCAAGACCTATTTATGGCATTGCAGGAATGATAACAATAAACGCAGCAGAGAAGACTACTAGAAGCTATCATGGATATATGCAGCACGAGTGATGGTAATGCATGTATGATGATACTTTTGGAAACAAAATCTTGTTTGCAGTAGGGTTGCCAGATGCTTTAATAATCAGGCCACGAGTCTAGCAAAGCAATTAAGCATACATTTTATTCGAGCATTTCTACAGTCCCTTTGTAGTCCACTGTGCACTCGGAAAGTTAAGCACATGCTTATACCCTTGCAGGATCAGAGCGCTCGCTATCTCTGTCTTATTCTATCTCTGTCCTGTTGTCCCAAAGAATTTTCTAGCTACGTGTCTCTGTGCAAACTCTCTAGCGTTTATCCCGAGCGGTGATGTCTCAGCTGTAGTCTTCAGTGCACGGCAATCTTGACTGCCTCATCTGAAAGCTGGAGAAGATCAGCTTTCGTGAGAAAGTTTATGGGAATTTGGATATAGTTACCTTGGCTACCGTTTCAGTTCCTATTTTGCCCTGGCATAGGAAAGGTTTGTTGTACGATTTTGATTTGAAAATGGCATATTGTTTCTAAACCCGCTCCAGAAAAGCATATACTGTTTTCAGTTTGTCTGTGTGTATTAGGCAGGCAGGATTATCGGAGCAGCAGGTTTAGGTTTGTCCTGCATATTGAGGTGAAAATAAGAAGTGGGAAACATCTGATATTTAGAAGAAGAAAAGAAAATATGAACAACTCAAATGCTAGCATCCATTGAGAGAAGGCAGAGCTGATCTTTCTAGAAATAATTTGAAAACATTTTAATATTTATTTAATATGTATCTCTCTGAGTTTGTTCTCCTGTGCTGCTTTTCTGAGCTTTCTAGGGCTCAAAAATTGTACATTAAATGGCAATAGACGAGAGCGCATGTTAGTATATGTTTTACAGACCTTGTGGATTTTTTTCTAACCCAAGCGAGAACTTGAAGTTGTCACTAAATACACAACATGCACTAATTAATGTACTGGAAAGTCAGTTACTTTCTCAATTGACAGTTTTCCAGGAGGGATGATAGAGGGTAGAGAGGGGCCTGTTTTTACCAGATCCTGGTTGTACACAGCAGTCTGTGCTACTGTACACTAACGTCCACAGCCAAGTCCTGTCTCTGCTCGTTACGGTCTCGATTCTCCTCTTCCTTTTCCATTCTTACTGTGTAATTTTTATTAGCTTTTTGTGCATACTTCTTTTTAGAGTGCTGGGAAATAATGAAGTTGTTCCTAATTTCTTTGCTGTGTGAGCGCTCTGTCTCCATGTGAAGCCGCTCCATCTTAATCTCAATTCTAAAGGGGCTTTTCCTTTAACAGCTGCCCAAGGAAGACCTACATGCAATCTCTATTGGAAGCTTTCACGTCATTCCATTGCTTCATGAAGAATTTATTAATTTTATAAAGTATGTCTAAGCAATGCATCAGTAATTTATGAAGCTTCCGTCATCCTTTTTGTAGGCTGAGGGCATGTGGGAAATACCATTTGTGCCACTGGAATGGTGCTTGGAAAACAAAAATGAATACATCTAACAGGCTGTGTTACAGCTGTTTCCTACCGTACTGTTTTTGGCCGTACTTCAAATATGGAAATCCTCTGAAAGATATTTGTGCTTGTAAATGAAATGTCTGCAAAAAAAAAAAAAAAAGAGATGTTTTTTACATCTTACTGTATGTTTTCCTTCATTTCAGGAGAAAGTTTGGTGAACCATTTAGTGCATTAGGGACTAGAATAAGGAACTGCTTAGTAGTCTGTAGGCATTATTGCAGCAATGTCGATGACTGTTGCCTCTACCTCTTTTTCTAAGTCATTGAAATGCAGACGCAATGCCCTGCGTGGCCAGGGGATGCTGTGCTGTGCTGCTCTGCGGTCCGAGGGGAGATTTGTGGGGTTCCCCTGTCCCAGCTGAGCTGTACCGCTCCCACCTGGAGCACTGGGAGCTGGGCTGGAAGGAAGTTATTTTATGTGGATGAAGGAAAGACGATGCGGTTCTGCTGTCAACTGTAAATTGATCTCTCTGGCTTGGGGGATACTGTCTTTTACAATACCAGCAACTGGTAAATTTGATATTGGAAATTAGGTGTGTGTTTGTGCAATATTCAGTTTTATCATAGCGAGGAAGGGAAGAAAAGCTAAAGCTTCCTTTGGGACAATTAAACATTTCGCTTTAGTTAGTTGCCTGGAATAAGTCTTTGAAGCAATTGATTTATAGATATGCTCATGCATTGGTTATTGCCATGGAATCAACTTTAAAAAAAATTTGAAAATCAAATGTATATGGTCCTTTTGCTTTGATTATGCTTTTACATGTTATGGCAGACATTATGGAATGAAATGGAAATGCTATAACAAGATTATTTCCTTGAAGATCTGAGCATTCTGAACCAAATTAGGGAACTGGCAGAGTGTAAACTGTTAAACCTCATGCATTTTAATTTTAAAGGGCCATTGCACTAGTATTGTCATTTACATATTTCAAATATTTTGTTCTCAAACCTAAAGGATTAACTTTCAGTTACTGATTATTAGGTGTTTACCACACAAAAGCTATAACTTATGTGCAATAATTAGAAAGGTTATTGTTCTCAACCAAAAAATTTAGGCACTTAGTTTTCATTTACTGACGTTTCTTTGGCAACGCAGTCCAACTCTGTAGGCAAGTGATTAATATGCAATGTTTACAATAGAGTTATTTTAAAATGCAACTTAAACGGTATCTGTAGCACAACAATGCTAAAAATTTACAACGCTTATTTGCTCCGAGACTGGGCTTCACTACTGGTAACTTTTGTTGCTGAAATCAGTGAGGATGCAGTCGAGTAGGCATTTTCCATTACGCTGGTGTTAGGGCTTCCTTTCCTTCGCTTCACCTTGACCGTAAAAACCAGAAACATGGAAGAAGTTGTTGTTAGAGCAGGTTTGCATTTGAATGTGAGACTGAAAAAAAGTATGCACGAAAGCTGTCTGTTGATAATCAGAACCACGTTATGTGTTCTTAATGGCACGTACTTTAGCTGGCTTATACTAACAGAGATTTTTAGAGAACAGGGAGTTAGGTAAAACAGGTCTGGAAGCTGAGACATTTATTCTTCTAAAGAAGCTTGTAAAATCTCAATTTGTATCATTCATTTTAAAAATTGAAAGAAAAAATCCTAGTGAAAACAAAGCCCGCGATACAAAGATATCTATGAAACTTCTTCTGTTTTCATGAAAATAAGATACAATTCTAATGCTCGTGTTTTCTGGCGGGGTGTATGTGAATAGACACCTTGACAACATCTGGTATCCACAGGAATACCTGTTGAGATGACCGAAATACCCATTCAAGCTATTCTTTAATATCTTTTTAGAACATATGTTTTGCACTAGATTGTAAAGTGCTAACAAGTGTCCACTTGGTGCAGAAATCCATAACTGTACATTAAAAAGCTTCCTAAGAGAAAAATTCTGTAAAATGTTCAGAGATGATCTTGCGTTCATGGCTGAACAAATATCCTTGGCACCACTGATCTTCAGTTGACTGAAGGGGGAAATCATGAGTGCTAAAGAATTAGCTAAAGGTGCTTGACAGTTGGTAGATTGAATACTTGTGATACAGATGTACCCGCTGTATGTGTTGTATTGTTCACGAGCCTTGCAAATAAGTCATATAAATTGTATTTTTAGTGCAGAAAGTGTGTTCAGGTCAAAGGTTTTCTGCATCATGAATTGTTTTGAATGTGATTGGGAGAGGTGGGTGTGTGGAATAATTTAGAGGTATTCATCCCGATGTACTCTTGTTTTTCCAGTTTCTTGTTGTTGTGTTTTTTTCTTTTAAAGAAAGATCAGAGTATATGGCCAAGGAAAATGAAACTCACAGTCACCTTTCCCACCACCTGCATGTATGCTTTAAGCTATAATAATAGAGGCATTTTATGTGTGGGCTGGCACTTCGGTGTAAGTCGGTGCAGTTTCATTATATTTGTACTTACTAAGGCGTTGGTGCATACATTTTAGTTGTAGGTCCTTCCTCTGCTTACTAGGACACAAACCGGAATTTCAACATACTTTCTCTTGCAATTACTTGTTTTCTTTCTTTAATGCACTTTTTTCAATTTCAGGATTTTCTTAATTAGGCTTTACCAAGCTTATTTCCATCTATTTTTTTCAAAGTTGTAATAGCAGGGAGAAGAATGAAACTGAACAGGAAACGTCCATAAATTTTTTTTTATACGATTATCTAAATACGGAGAAATTTGATTTGACATTCTTCTAAAAATATGTAAATCTATTCAGAAGAACAACAGAACTAAACCAGCTCTGACAGAAAATAACACAAAATATACAGTATGAAGGTTAAAGGCTTAGTGAACTGATTAAACCACTCCTAGGAGTATTCCGTATGCACCTGCCCTATGTTTTACAAGTTCTGCTTGTTCTTGTTGAGAGATGCGCTCCACGTTTACCCCTGCTAGAGGATGTTTTGTGTGGAAGCGGAAGCTGAAGCTGTCATTTGTATATCCACGGGATATATATTCTCACATACATACAAATACATACACACATACAACCGTACGTCCACCAGGGCACCAGAAGAGCCCAACTCCCCCTCCCCTCAAATAACACGTGACCAAGCATTTCCAAGCAACTTTTGCCATTTGGGGTTTCGGGCCTTGTCCTGCCGTGCTGGATGTGTACGCCTCCCAGGGCTCTGGAAGGTGCCAGCCCGCCGAGGCGGTACAGCAGGCTGGCAGCCTGGGGTTCTCGAGGGTCTCTCTCATTCAGGCTCCCCGCAAGTTCTCACCTGCACTTTCTGTGCCTTTTCTGAGGTGTCCCCGTTGTTTGGCCATTTTACCTTCTCTGCTTCGGGAAAACAGTCAAAGCCTTGTCCCTCTCTATTGAAAAACCTGTACAGCCCAGTTGATCTGACTGTTCCGCATTTGTATTTGTGACTGTGGATCCTCATTCCAGTGTCATCGAACAGACTGTCCGCTGGTGTTTTAATGAAGTTTATGAAGGGAGAGTGCTGCTCTTTTTCTTGTTCTGACCTCTATACCTGACGTTTTTACCGGAGGCCTTGCAGTAACGAAGAGCTCCCTCCCTCTACTGTTAACGCGATGCCATTTCTCATGAGCTTCCAACGTCAGAAACCCGAGTGGAAGTTGCTTCTAAGGCTGAGCTAGAGAAATCCTCTCTGCATAGAAGTAATTTTCTATGCTCACTTTTTGGAGTTTAAAAAGTAAACAGCATATGTCCAAGAGTGTGTGGGAGGCAGAAAATGCATACACTTAACAACTTGTGTGCTTCACAAAGCACGGACTAGAGAGCGGCAGAAACACAGCACTGATACTGATAGCGTGTGCTTGACAGAAATTTGTAGGAAGAGAATAACCTTAATAAAGTGTGTGGTTAATTAACAGTCTAATGGACTTATACTAAAATAGTTAATTCATATAAAGCGAATGTCATATTTTTGCTCAAAATATTTTTTCTCTGTTTTGCGCATGGATTTCTATCTGATGCAGACCTCTTACGATTACTAGGAGATCTACTCCTGTATTTACATTCATGCTTAACTTCAAGCTCGCAGATATCAAAGTAAATGCTTTCACAAACCTGAGTTTACGTGCAAGTGCTCGTTTATACTGCGCACGGAGATGTGCTTTTTTTTCTTCCATCCTGTGGTTTAATCACAAGTAAAACTATCTAAAGGGCAGTTGGTGTGGTGTCCGTTTGGAAGACCGCTTTCAGTCCTTTTCTTTCACACCCACCCAGATGTACACCTCCTGGTAATGCCCGTGTTTGGTTTTCAGCCAGCAATTTTGTTATCAGTCAGAAGAAACTTTCCTGAGATAGCGGGCTCGCAAGAATTATTGAATTTTTTCAAAATTACTTTATTCCTAAATGTCAATCACAGAACGTCTTTGTTTATAATCTTTTAAAACTGTTGGAGAGGCTCTGTGTGAACGTAATGATAGGAGTGATTTGAATGGTTATCTGATGTGATAGGGAGGCTTTTAGCTCCTGTTTTGGGAAGGTCTCAGAGCTGGCGTCAGCAAGCCCACACGGAGGCTCTGTGCCATCTGCTGTGAGCACAGGAGAGAGGGGAGACTGGAGGCTGGATTAGGTGCTCGGTGAAGATTTTTCTGCTTTTGTAACTGTAATGCCAGACTGGACCTTCACATAGCTGAGCAAATCATTAAGAAATTTGCATGTTTTAGCAGCAGGAGTCGGACAAACCGGAGGTGAAAATGATGGATCCCCCTTTGAACCAGCCAAGCCCACCTGTGAGGGGCTTGTCCGGAGCATCTGACTCCTCTTCCGCAGACCTTGGGGTAATCAGCTCCACCGGCGCCTTACAAAACCTGACTTAATGACTTTCCGTATCACATTCACTTGGTGTACATTAATGAGGATTTTTTAGTTGTGTTCCTGCTGCTTGTCTCTTTTAAGACTACTTTCAGTGTTTTAGCATCATGTTCAAAAGGCTAGTCAGACTTCTGTGCTTGCAGCCTCATTAAAATTCTGTTCTGCACATCCTCTGACTCACACTTTATAATCTATCAGAACACCTGTTTTCTTTACAATGGCCACAAGGCAGCTCAAAACACTGTGGTATTTAGCATTTAATAATGAGCACAAGATATGTATTTTTTGACACTTAAAATTTCCTTTAGAAAAGTGTATGGAAAAAATCCAGGTTTGAATGAATTATCTGAATTCTCTCGTCTTCCCTCCCCTCCTCCCCGTGTTTCATTATTTGAATTTTGACAAAACTCAGTAATTCTGTAGCGAGCGGAGAATTCCTGCACGACATTAGGCAGCGGTCAGGACTTGAACTGTGGTGGAATCCACGTAGCTGTCGCTTTACCTGCAGTAATGGCAATTTTTAAATTTGGCAGGGCAGGAAGCGATTGAGATTTGTATCTACATTTAAATAAGAGCCCTTCACAAGCAGTTCATTGTAGCTCTACCCCTATGAGGATGCTTAGAAGCTTAAGTATATTGTTAACATCTGTCTCTTTATCGTTCCATTACTTAAATCAATAGTGGGCATTGCAAACAATTTTAGTTGCAGGCTTTTAGAGTTGCAGTATTTAGCTTAATATTAGCCATTTGATACAGAAGCAGTTTGAGGGCTCAGCATGGGGTGAAAAATGTGATCTCAAAGGGCGAAAGCCTGCCACCGTTGTGTAAGCGAGGAATCCTTTCCCAGTGGATATGAAATGCCGTATCTTTCGTGCCCTAATAGAGGACATACTGCAAGTTGATTGTTGTAATCCTACGGTGTTATCTCATCAGTGAGTGGATTAAGGGAGTTCTTTCTGCTGAGGGGTCAGAATAAACATTTTCATTTACTCCCTGCTGTGTCACAGACAAATAGAGGTGTTATCTGAGAAAGTTTTATGGCACGTGGTAAACAGAACTATGGTAATGTACCAGCGATTCTTCTTCCAGCTTTCCACTGTCACATAAAATAGAACGCGCGCTGAAACTAAAGTCAAGCAATTGTCACTAGAAAGGAAAAAGGAATTATTATACTTAATGAAGAAGCTTGCATTCCTCTCTAATTAAATTAGCTCACCTTGTTTCAGGTTATTAAAGGTTCAGGTGCGGGATATTGCCTGTCATTTTTAACGGGGAAATGATTTTGCTCTCTGAGCTGGGCCAAGAAGCAGGAGTGTTTGAGTATGTTAAAGGAGTAAGTTGAAGAGATGAGATAAGGAAATAAATGTGGAAGTGGAGGAGATATGTAACATAGGCAGACTGAACATTCTGTTGAAGAACAGCATTTCCAAGGAATCCTGTGCTTAAAAAGGCATTGTGCTTTCATTGCTTTCCCCGTGTACTCTTCAAGGGATTTTTCATCAAATGACATAAAGGAATTGCAATTTTTCTTTTCCTGCTAAATGTTGTTCTTTTTGAAAACTGCTGCTCCCAAGATGAAGCCTCCCTCTCCGAGTGAAATGATTGCAGGGCATGTTTTATTACAAGGATTGTTCTTGGTAAGCCAGCAGCCAAATTGTGTGTGGCATCAGAGCACCGGGAAGATCAAGGGTGGCAGCAAATGCAAAAGGAGAACCAGTATCACGTTAAAGTAAAAGACCCGGGGGTGCTAATGCAGAGGGTTCCCCAGTCTTGTAAAGCCGGTGTCAGCTTAGCTCTGTGGTCTGAATCACTCGGTAGGTACTGCGGGGAAGAACCATTCTCTTAGATGACTGTGGAGTTGTTAGCTTCCAGTAATACTTAGAATGGATTTCTTCCCTATATGGCACATTATCTAAAATTATTTTAAAAATAAATGGATAATATTCATCGACAATAGATTAAAAAAAAACACGATTAAAATACAAAATTGCCATGGAGTATGTCAAAGATTCCATAATCTGCAGAGTGTATACCCGTATTTCTTCAAGCACAGTTTGAAGTAATGGGTGGATGCCATGCTATATGCTGAACAAAGTATACGAAGGAAACTGAGCTCAAAGATGAAATTGCCTGTCTATAGAGGAAGAAATCTTTAGCATAATTATCTTCTTTGGGGAAGTACAGGATCATGACCTTTCACTTCTAAGATGCATGTTATCCCCCAGCACCTTCCTGCCCCCCAGGCAGAGGTCTTACACGAGGGATCTGTGCAAGTCAGCAAGGCTGACTGAAGAGCCACCTGCCTTGTCTCT
This sequence comes from Charadrius vociferus, assembly GCF_000708025.1. Taxonomy (NCBI): domain Eukaryota; kingdom Metazoa; phylum Chordata; class Aves; order Charadriiformes; family Charadriidae; genus Charadrius; species Charadrius vociferus. The sequence continues at coordinate 1,117,694 of NW_009649770.1, read as the reverse complement.
GCTCAGCTTCTCACTCCTGCCCCCTGTGACAGTTCCTCTAGTTGTGCAGGTGGAATTGCGCAGGTGCAGTTTCCAGATCAGCTTATAAATGGCGCTCAGTTTGGGGCTTTGGGTGGGTTTTTTGATTGGGTTTTTTTTTCCTCTTTGTTTTGGGTTGGGTTTGGGGTTTTTTTTTGAGCACAGAACAGTTAACTCTGTTTAAGTCAGCTCCTCCGCTAATATGTTTGCAGTTGTCTGCCTATCTCCTGCCGCTTTCATCAGCATAAATAGCTGAGTGTGCCGAGCGGGGGAGAGCTGGCAGGATGGGCAGGGAGAGTGGGTGCGAGAGGAGGAGGGCAGGATCTGTTTACACCGAGTTCACCACCAGCAAAAATTACAGCATGGAACTGCACTCTCAGCAGACAATTTGATTACTGAGGCAGTGCTCCGAGCACATGATTTATCCATGTAGCTCAAAACAGATATGAGTAGAGCCAGTGTGCTAATGCAAAGTAAGAGTTTCAAGCAGAGGTTAATCAGATGTGACAAAATAGAATAAAATATAGACAGAATTAAACAACACATGCGAGTGTTGTGGAGAAGAGTGAACTTAAAACACGGAATAGAATAAAATACAAAATACCAGTTACATGACATAGTAAAATCTGTTTGAATGTGGTTTGCCACATGACAGGTTTCATTATATCGTACATTTGACAAAAACAAAGAAGTTTTCTCCAGAGCCTAAAAGCAGAAGTATTGCCAAGGTCAACGTGTATTAGATTTGCCGGTGCAGCAGAGCATAGCCATGACCGCTGGGGTTGTTGAAGCTCTCAGGACATCACGCTCACGTTACCGGGTAAGTGCTGAGGCTCCGACAACCACTGGCACAAGAGTTTGCCGGGTAACTTCTGTATCTGATGTAGGAATCAAAACTGCACCTAAGCTGGTCTAGCTGCCAGCGCTTGGTCTTCCCAGTTCCCATCAGAGCAATGCTTATGGAGTACTTGTGTTGGCATAAAACAAACCTTGTCAAGATATCTCTGTGTGAGATTTATGCAGAGTGAAATAAAAGTGTGACATGGACACCTGATGCGTGAGTCTTCTGTATGAAGCATGACACTTGGCAACAGAGATAGTGCTGAGCTCTGCAGACCTGCCAATTCGCACTCATTTGGAGTGACTCAGTCATTTTTTCCTGTTGCCTGTGCGCAAATATCTAGCTAAATAGCTCCTGAAGTTAGAGATCTTTTTATGCAACGAAACATTTTTCTAAAGTATTTTTTAACAGTGCTTCTGTAGACATATGTTTTCCTTCTGTTCTTTAATCACACTGTTAGCCTTTCAAAACAAAATCTATATGGATTTTGAACATGAATAATTAAAAGAATGCATTCTGCTTTTGTCTCCTTCTCTTATAGAAGCATAAGATGATTTGGATCTTCTCTTTTTGTTAAAGCTCACAGTTGCACTGGAGAACTGGGGGCCTGCCTTAGCTGCAGGTTAGCTCCTTATTTTTATCACCCGAGTCTTTGTAGTGGACAAAAAGAGAAGTACAACCTTATGTAAAATCAGGAATTTATTCTTAATGTAATAGAGATCGGAACAGGCTCACCAAAAATTACTGTCAGGCCAGATGTAGCTATAACAGAAGAAGAAGGAAAGGGAGAGGGGAGAAAGCTGTTGCAGGATAAATCTCAATAAAACCCCCATTAAATAGTACAATTAAAATTGTTGCACACGCTACCTAGCATCTACCCCTTCCTTTCTCATGTTACGCTACGCTTCCCCTGCCCCTGGGTCCCCAGGCTGCGGATTTCGGTCTGGGAGGAGGGTTTTAGTGAGTCCTTCGTGTCCCAGGAGGGGTATGACACTGCTGGTGGGGAGCTCGTCTGTCTCTTTTGCTGGGAAGAGCATGATGCTGCTGTCAATGGTTTTTCATCCTGCTCACTCCAGGGAACGCTTGAGGCTCCTGTTAATTTTCTGACATGCTTTTGTGCCTTGCTCCTTTTTCACTGATCTGCAGCTCTGTGGAACTTCTGAGTTTACTGTATATGCAATGTCTCATCTGTGCTATAGACTTAAGTGTTCATTTTCTTCGTTACCCTTAAAAACAGTTTTGCCTGCCTCCCAGGTCTGTTTCTCTTTAACTGACCCCTGGAGCGTTTGTAGTGCTGCGGTGTCCCGTGTCACCCCGTGCCCCTCTCTGCGCTGTCACGCCTGCGCTGCAGCGCGCTATGTCCTTTCACTGAAAAGACTAAATGCTGCCCAGACTAACCACTTGTTATTACAATTTCATTTAAAATTCTGGTTGTTTCACACGAGTATACAAAGCTAAGGAAAAGCAAAACAAAATAGGAAAGGGCCATGTGGTTTAAAAACAAACAAACAAAAAAATCCTTGTTAGAGCTAAAAGCAAGGCTCCAGCGAGGCAAGGACAAGCCCAGAGAAAGGCTGGCCGGCCGGAGGCCCGTGCTGGTGGTTACCGATAGAGCCTGGTGCCTTCACAGGCACTGCCAGCGCTTCTGCTGGCATCCACCGCCATGCTGTTCAACGAGCCCGCGAGAGCACCGCTGTCTGACTTTGAAAGGATTGTCCATTGCTTCTGTCTTCCCTACGTGCATATATTTATACTGCTGATAGCATCGATGGTAGTATGAATAATAACAATGTGATAAGAATATTTTCCACAGGTTTTTGCAGAGATGGAAAGTGACTGGACATATTTTCTTAAATAATTTGTGAATGGAGGCTGAGGTTAGTCCTTTGGGTGTAGTGAATGTAAAAAAAGTAAAGGAAAAGTAAGTTTGAAATAGCAAAAATGCCGTGACAAATTGCTATTGATCATCTGAGTGGCTCTTTCAACATCTGTCACATTGAAGTTACAAAAGGAAAATCAGTCATGTTTTGAGAAACATTATGTCGATATAGTTGTATTTTATAATCCTAGTGCTGCCATAACTGCTTTGTGCCATTTGTAGCTAGTATCTGTAGCCGCGTCTACACAGCTGGCTTAGGGGCCAAGCTTTGTCTTATAATTTCTTACCATGGGAATTTTTCTGTTAGGTTAGGAGTTGGGTGCAACCAGTCAAGCTTCTCTTTCTATTAGGCATGATAGCAATTATGTCATAGGAATATTTAACAAATTACGAGAGATATATATAAAAAAGCTATAAATATTTGAATTATTAAGTGGAAAAATCTATGCCTTTCAGAGTTACTGGCGGTAGCACGAGGATTTTTACAGTTTACTATTTTTGTTCTTTGTAATATTACTGTGATTGTTTCTGTTTCATGTTTCTGTATGGATTCCAAGTGGATTTCAGTGTTCAGACATTTTGTCTTAGTGATAGTGTGGCAACAAGTTCCACAGGGTGACAGTACATTAACATCAGTTCTTCAGCAGCCACATTGCAGTTTATTCCAGTGTCCTGTTTTCTTGTGCTGGGTAAATGCGTAAGCAGGAGTATGCGACTGAACTCCCCGGCTCCTTTGCTGGCCCCTCTCCCCTTACCCAGTAAGCGCCGAGCTGTACCCCGGCCCCGGCACTCTGACAGCACATCCCTGCAATGGCTTATACCGGTCTTTTTCATACTGCGACTCTCCTCCTCCTCCCCAGTTGTTCAGTGTTCCACAGTAAATTAGTATTGTCTAACAAATATTGCTGCATATAAAAGGATAACCAAACAACAAAAAAAGTGAAAATAAATATGAAACTCATGAATCTTATATGTACTTAGAGTATATTTAATAAAACTTGTGAACTCCTTACAGCAATACCTATTATCTAATGAATTACATTGGAATATTTTATCATTTTTATGCTCTGTACACTCATGTATATAAATATGACACGAATGTATGTGATTTTTACTCAGTTTCTCTTTTTCTTCAGAGCAGTTCCTACTATTGACCCTTCATTAAGCGTCCACATGAGCATGATAGAGTAGAACAGTCTCACAGATCGGTGGAGTTAAACCTCCACGAGATCAGTCTTAGAAACAGTTGTGGCCATAATGGGGACACAGAAATTTGTTTAACTTCGTAAGCACAGAACCTTTTTACCACAGACTTTCTTAGGACTGGTGGAGGAGAGCATCTGGATATTGGCTCTGTGGGGTTTGGTAATGATACTACCGTGCAGCTTGTTGGCCAGCTCTTACCTGTCATTTGCGGAGGCTTTTGGGGTTTAGGTTTGGCTGGGTTTTGGTGGGGGGAGAGGGGAGATCTTTTTGTGTGTTTTTTTCTGTTTGGTTGGCTTTTTAACACGTTCTCCACTTGATCCATTAGGAGCAACATTAAAGCAGAATGTTCAGCTCATTAAGTTTCAGTCATTGAAGACTTTCATTGTTGGAATAAAAGCTCATGCACTGGGAAATATTTGAAAAAAATGAGAATGTAGAAACTTGAACAGTTCCACTGTACAATGGCATTGTGTGAAAGACCAAAATCCATTTGATAAAAAAATAGTAGTTTCCATGTGCCAGGAAACATTAGGAGAGCATGCAAATGCAGTTGGGTTTTCAGGCTTTCTACCAAGGTGTAGAAAGATCTGCAGCTACCTGAATCCAAGGCTATTAAATACTTTTAATACCTACTAAGAATATGTTCCTGTTATTCTTTGACAGCTGTATAAAATCAGTCTTCTGACAAATTCGCCTACATTTTTGTGTTTAGATAAAAAGTTCAGTAATTAAACTTTGCCAATGAAAGTCAAATTTCAGTTAGTGAAAGAGAGAGAAAATGCGGAAACAATCATTTATTACACAATTTAATACCATTTCATTTTCATAGAAAGTGAGTTTCATTATCTTAAAACTTAAGCTATTACTTGTTCTCTAGACATTTAAATGAATAAATGTTTGGTCATAACAGAAACACTTTTAAAAATGTGTTTTTCTTTTAAGTAAAGGCTGGATTTATTTTTTTTTTCAGCTGTAATTTTTCTCTATGTTCTTTAGGAAAAATTTCTCTGCTAGATAAGTGAAGCGTAAGAAATGGGCCTTTCTAGAGATCCAGTTAATTCAGGATTTTGCAAGGAAATGGCAGAAATGTCTAGCTGTGAGTTACTGGACAAGCCTTTTCCTAAGTGTATAGATGATGGCTCACAAAACAAGTCTTAGCAAAGATTCATTTTAATTAGTGGATTTTTTTTTTAAGCCATTGAATGAGGTAGACTAGCACTACACTTCAATCCCATACATTTGCGCCGTAAGAGTGTCAAGAAAGCAGTTGAAATTAAAAGAATTAGATACTGAATATTAAATATGTTTAATATATTAATGAAATGTCTTTAACAGCTTGTAAAACTGATGAAAAACAGAATAACACAAAGGTGCAGATTATTAGTATTCTACATATCAACGATGTAGGTTTTCTTTGAAGTTACCCATTAAAAAAAATAGAGCTTATTGCTTGAACTACACGTTCTCTGAAAATAGATACATCCCTGCCCTTCCAAGACTTCTCCTATTTTTACATAAGAAAAGTAGCTTGAAGGAAAATCTGATTTGTCCCTTGATCATCCCTGGGAAAAATGTTTCTTGCGGGCTGCTTCAGGACAGCGGTTGCCACTACTCGATGTATGACACCGTAGGTAAATTTTAGCAATGAGCTATGATCAGTCTTTTTAGGACCATAATGATTTCTACAAGAAATAGCAACTTGTGCTTACCTCAGATTGCACACTGTCTTGACATCGCTTCTCACCGAGGCAGCTGCATGACCTAACTGAACTCTAAACCTATTGGCAAAACTTTCATCAAAAATATGCTAGCACAGACATTTTATATTATTTTGTAATGCTTCAAAATGCCCAGTGATTCTTTTTAGTTACAGAAGTGATGTGTTTCAACTAGGACTAGTTTCTGTATTTTGTTGGAAAGATATCTTCATTGTATCCAAACTAGTAAAAAACTGTATAATAGGTGTGCTTGGTATCAGTTTGTACGTCCCTCAACACAGCTACTTGTTATTTTCCATAAATACTGTATTTGTGAGATGTTTGGCTCTAACTGGTCATTTATTTGGCGGATCAAAGAAGCAAACAAGTAGTGGCTTTTTCCCTCCTTCACGATATCAGCAGAGCACAACTAGATTAATACGTGCAAAACTCACAAATGGAAAGTTTAATTATTTGCAACAATTTTAGCTCATGTTAGTTGGCAGCTGAGAGTGCAAACCTTGTCTTCCCCAGCCAAACAAGTCTTGAATCTAGAAGTAAAGTGACTACGGGCATTGCGTTGAGCGGCAAAGGGGAGAACGCAGTACTCTTTCCACTGAAGTTGCCTTCGGTGACTTCTGGCAATTTTGTCACGGCTGTGGAATGAGAATGATTCCTAAGGCAAAGCTGAGCAAGGTTTGCTGTGCATAAGGGAGTATGTGATAGGAACCCTGAAACTCTTGAGTTTGGTGTACCAGAATGCAAAAATAACAAAGTATCTGGATGTACATATACATATGTATATAATGCCATATACATCTGTCTCGATTGGCTCTTGCTTACCTGTGTAATCACAGAAAAAGTAGTCATCTTCTGTCTTAGACTTCTGTCCGCCTCAGTGGAGCACTTGTATGTAGGTTTAATCAGAACTATAGTGATTTCCTTTGTACCCCATCACTGTCCGTTACAAAAATGATCTCTAGGGTTGTAAATGGCAAAATATGTCAGTCTGTTCTAGAAAAGAAACCATAATGTTTATTAATGAAGGAACAGTACTGAAAGGTAGAGGGCATAGCTATTGTAGTTGACATTAATATCTTTACAGCCATAAGCAAATTTAAGTGCAATCAGAATTTGCCCCTGAATATCAGTGTGAAGAATATTGTGATGATATAATTATGGAAGTTAGATAAAGGTATCAAACTAATGCGAAGTATAAATTACTGTCTCAGGAGAAGTAGATATTGAAGAATACTTTCTTCTGCTGAATATGTGGAAAATAAAAAACATCCTGTAGTGCTAGAAAGGGCTGCCCAATTCAAGCTGAAACAAAGAAATTTCATTGCAAAAATGTAATGCAAAATTGTAGCTTCACTTGCCATATATTATCTTGCTTGTGTCTGTTTTATTCTGGTTCTTAGAACTTGCCTTTTATTATCATTTTAATCATCTTGATCGGTATTATTATAATCACAAAATGTCAGCCTGGGGAAAGTGATAATCTAGTCATTATTATGTTTCAATGTCACCTTTGTCAATTCATGCTTAGCTACCCTTTAAAATTTCGGTATCAATCCTGTGATTAGATACCATTTGTGATAGGGTCAGTATTTACAGGTGAGCAGTTACCATAAAACAGCACTTCAGTAGTCCTGTTCGGAATTAACTTCCTTGTCTGAAGTTATTCACGTCTGTTCCCTTAATGATTTTTTTTCTTTGAAACTTGTTCTTGGATCTGATATTAATATTCTGATAGATAAATAGTTTTGTATCACTAAATGACACCGGTAACTCTCCCTGGCAATTTGGAACAATTTTCTGTGCGTGATCAAAGATAGATATTGTTCAAACATCTGTAGCATAAATTTATAAGTTCCTTTTCAAGACCCTATTACATTTTAACTACGCTAACATTCCTAAACCTTTCCTGGAAATGACCAGCAGAGACACTAATTTGATGTTCTCAGTATCTGCTTAAGAACAAAACTATTTCATCATTTATATTTTATTCCGGATACATTTGAAATGAGATAAATATAGCAAGATTATTCAGAAGTGTAAAGGATTACTCAGTACTGTTTTGCATTCTTCGTTTCACTGCAGTAAAGATAAACTATTAAAAAGAGGGACCAGTTAATGCAGCATAAAAATGATGCATGAAATGTGACATCTCTTTAACATTGAGAGAAAACACTTCCCTCCATTGAGCGCTTTACAGTAAATGCAAAATATTGACACAGCCCTATTATACCAAACAATAGACTTCTTTCAGAAAGATAATTTTATAGAAGGGGTAGTATCATGTGATCTTATTAATATTTATGAAATATGATAACAGAAAAAGGGGAATTGGGATAGCGCTGCTATCTTTATAGACCCTATCCATTTCGGCTTCAAAATGTTTTTCATTTCACACATCAGACACTAATTAGCAAATATCTAATTAGTGTTAGAAGAGTAATCGCTCATGGGAGTTGTTGAGGCTTTGAGCTTTCATGCATGCAAAAATAGTGCCACTTTAGGTACATTTGTTAAGGTACAGTAACTTTAACTTTTATTTTTCTCTGAACTGTGTGAATTAAAATAAAAAGCAAAATTAAGCTCCAATAATTGGGGGTGGGAAAATTACTGTATTGGTAAAGAGTGAGGCAAGATCCAGAAAACTTAAACTGGAGGTATTTTGAAACTTCTGCAGATGCTGGTAAATTCACTAGACATAACAGAATGTAGTATTAATTTGATTTATTTTTACTTTCCAGGTGAAAAACTATCTTTAATGTTCCTATTTACAAAATAGATAACTATATATAAACTAAATCACTTGAACACACAATACAGCTAAGGATGGAATAATCAAAATGCTACAGGAGTTCTCCCATTTTGAAGTTTTATAGTTCAAGTATGTCATGTTGATAAGTTTCTTGTTACGATAGTTAATTATTAAGTTATGCGGGGGTTACTTTGCATTTTTCTTTTATGAGAGACGTGAATTCTATATAAACAAAATCTAACTTACTAGTAATTTTGTCACAGAGCAGATAAATGCATTTTAACTAGAAACATAGATAGTGCTCAGTGTATAGCATTGTGCTTCTGTCAGCATCCAAATTACAAACGTGAAGGAGGAAATAAAACCAGCTCATTTTCATTCCTGGTTTTGGCAACACTTCTAAGTTTGCTCTAAAGTAATATAAGCAGGAGCCTGATTTTGAAAATAACCATACTGTAGGAAACGTGTGAAAATAATATTAATAATAAAATACTTGTATACTGTTTAAATCTGCAACAAAATATTAGGAAGTGCTGGCGGACTGAAGAATTTTTCTTTTGATTCTATTTAATTTGATAATGCAACCCTTTTTGCTCAACTTTCTGAAAATGAAATGTCTATCGAATCTGGGTGCCTTCTAATTCATATTCATAAACATTTTTCAATAACTGTTTACTATCGGTTTAATTTTGAAGATAATGTGGGTTCAAAATGTAGCTTTTAGATGGATAGAGAAAAAAGCAATTCGTCTGTGATCTCCACTAAATTGATTTCCATTTCAGTGGAAATGGGTTGTACTGAAGTTTCAACTGTCCTCAGCAGAATGTTTCCTCCAAATGATGCAATATTTGCACAATATCAACTTGTCATGCTATCCAGAATCTGGTTCCTAAATATTAGAGAAATTGAGTAGTCTACTTTGTTGAAGGAGCTGAATGGAAAACAGATGTAAATAAACAGCATAAAGGCTGGATACGATTAATTTTTTGTTTGTTCAGGCAGCCAAATGTGTGTGGGGTTTAAACCTATATCCCAAGTTTATTAATAAAGAAAACAGTAGGTCAGCAACAGCCACCATAGAACAGGAGAAGTGACTATCAACCCTTTGATTAATTGACAGCTTTTTAAAAATCTTACCCACTATAGTGCCGAGCAGAGTATTTATTCCCTGTATTCAATACCAGTGAACTCTCAATTCCAGTTTTTTATTTAATGTTTCTTTCTGTCTTAGTCTCTTTTTAAAACCACCGCATATTCCTAAATTGGGGGTCACTGAGTACAGCGGAAATTTTTAAACATGTGAATGAAAATGTAAGTGTGAAAGACAGTGCTTAGATTATAAAGACTATGCAAGGACTTAATAATAACGTTGGTAAAAAATGAAAGTTTAGAAAGAAACGTGTGGAAAATCAAGCGTATTTAGGAGATGGTATTTCTCTGCGTTGAATCTGTGCAAATGGAAAAATGAGTGTGTTTTAGGGAAGCTTCCATGCATGGCTTAACAGCATTATTGGAAATGGACTGATTTACACGGGCATGGTCTGCTGATGTTCCTTAGAACTTAAGGGGGCATATCAGTGCGTCTTTTTCATCATGAAAACGCTTCACAAATAGTTTGCATAATGGCAGTTTTCCATAGATTGTGACTTTTCTAATTTCAGCTGCTGTTTACAATAATGATACTTAGCTATTGCGTGCAGCTTGTAATCAGTTGGTTGCAAAGTGTTTCCATAGAAAAGGTTAGTGTCATTATCTCCATTTACAGATGAGAACGTTGAGGAAGAGGGAGGCAAATGACTTGAAGCAAATGGGAGAATACAACCTACTTTTCCAAACTCCAGTTTGTTTCTCTAGTCACTTGTCCTCACTACTGTATTATCTGTACTGGAAATAAGAGTTTCTGAACTGTACTAAAATACTGAAGTGCATCCTGCTGGTTTTGGGTAAGCAACCTTTCCTTACAGGTTTTTCCTGCTTTGTAAGGCTGTAATTGGTCAGGAATTGCCACGCAATAGAGAGAATACATAATGTATTTTAGCGTTTTGAACTTTCTTTTTAATATGAGCGTGTTTAGTTTAAATTTAGTAGATGTGTGGAAAAATTCAACACGGGAGGGTTTTCTTGTGTTAAATAATAATTTTTTTTGTTGGGTTGCAGGTTTTATTTATGTGTTTGTTTAAACTTGGGGGGAGTCTTTTATTTCTCTTGAATTCCTCATGTTTGTCAGAGTAGGACACGTTTGTCGGGACAAGAATTTTGTCACACTTTTGGGGAATGTCCGTCTTAAAACACCACTCAGAGGTGAAAGAAGAATCAGTAGATAGCGCATATTCTATAGGACTCTGTCTTTCTTCTTTCCTCAAAGACTGAGCTAATCTCTCTGTCAACTTGAGTGTCCTAATTTATAACTCAACACCCTTAGGCTTTATTCCTGCTCCCCTTCCAAGTAATTGACATGTCAATGAAAATGCAAGAGCAACCCCCCCATGGGTAATAGGGATACTGAGACACTGCTGTTATCTTCTCTTCAAAGGATCTCTAGAAATGCCTTCAATTGATCCATTCCTGTGTGCCATCTTTTAGTTTGTGTCAATCCAGGAGCGAGGGGGGTTGATGTAATTTAAGCCCCATTTTTTTTTATCAGCATGAGATGTGCTGCATATACAAAGACTTATTGTTCTGTATTGATTTTGTGCAGCAGAATAATAAGCAAAATTAAAATAATCAGTATTGTTGAATCATTCTACTAGTCAAACCAAAAAGAATAATAAAGAATACCTTCAGTAGTAATGTTTTTCAGGATTTGTAAAAAGATTTCTGTTAAGTTAAGCAGATGGAATCAAGCTTGTAAACATCAGCTTACGGTAGGATTTGCAGGTGTTTGACATCTGTCTCAAACATTTGATGGTATTTCCACACAGCCTACTTAGCAAGGTCAAAAATCAAAGATGTGTATATAAATCAACAATGACCGGATCATAACTATGAATCACAAGCAAAGTCTTGATATCCCATGATGATTTACTGCTTGTGGGAAAACTTCATGGTTTATTTCATTTTTGTCCTTCCTATTGTCAAGATAGACTAAAAAAAAAGACATTCTGTGCTTGATGTAGCGACATAACATATTTAAGATACATTGCGCAAAACCGTTCTTTTGGGTCTTTGTTTACTCTATTTCCTAGTTTTTAGTTTATATTCTCCTTGTGTTTTTAATCTCTCTCTGTTGTAAAATGTGATTATCTAAAAGCATTTCTGTAAATTTCAAAACCTTTTTTTCAAGTCCCTTCACGGTGTGGCTTCACCAGGGCAAGAAACTTCATTTCTTTACCTCAACTTTTCAATTTTGATTCTTGAGAAAGTTGGCTTTGAATAATCTGAGTGTACTTAGATATTTTTTTTCCTACTCTGTTCATGGTTAAAATAAAGAAAAAATATCTTAGAAATAAACGATTTTATTTTGTCTTCTAGAATTCTTTGAGCTATCATTAACAGTATTCAGCTTTTAAAAATAATGTGTTGCCATATTATTTCTTCATCAAAAAATGGGACATATTCCCAGTTAACAGAAACCTTGAAAAGATCCAACCCAAATGCTTCTTTGAAAAAAGAGTAGAAACTGAGTCAGGGTCATGAAATAACACATATCTACATAGTAGAAGGTGAGAAACTTGATAAAGAAGTTTGAAGTAGGTAAATGTTTTTCCTGGGGAAGCATGTTTTCCATTTTCAAAAATGCAGATTTCAAGCCTGGGTTCATTTTCACAAATAGATTGGCTTGCCACAATACGTAGATTACAACTAGGACAGGTAAATACAATTCATATAAGCATATAAATCAGAGAGTGTAATTTTAAGTACCATTTCATGAATTAGATTTGTCTCATAATATTCCTATTAAGTAGGTAAATGTCATTGATCCTCATTATTTAGAAATCAGGTAGCGTTAGCAAGCACACATTGCATTTCAGCAACAGGTTTTCAAGCTCATTGATTGAATGTTAGGATCTTTTCTAAATCAGTAGTAAGAAGTTTCTTACCTCCCACGTAATTTAATCTCCTTATTTTGTTTCCTCTTCTGTAAAATGGGAATAATAATACTATATGCAAATTCAGTAAAAATTGCACACAACAGTTTTTGCCACTTGCGAGATCCAAAATGGATATAGCCAATTGTGTTGTACTGTTTTTCTCATTATGTTAAACTTCTTTTATGCAGTATAACCCACTGAAGTTATGAAACCGTAAAAATGTTTTTTATGATGATGGTTGAATCCCAAAGCTTCCTAAGACTGTAGGTAACTGTGCTAGCAACAACAGGTTTAGTTCGGCTATAGTTATTTCAATTTCTTCTACAACCAATACAAAACCAGGAAAAAACTCTTTTGCAGAAATATGTATGCAGTATGACAATATACTCAACATGCCAAGACTTTTATTTAAGATAAGCAAAGAAAAATGTAAAAAAAAATTCCTAGGTCCATATTCAGCCGTATAATTAGATTTGCGAGAATCTGTATGGTTTTATTTCTCTTATGTAAATTAATGCTTTTAACATATAGTCTCAAATAATGTTCTTTTATTCCAGACTGTAATGTAAATGATAGTGTATTAGCTTTATTATCCCTGGATGTGTTTCCTTGCTTGATCAGAATTACAACCAGGTGGTACCATCTTCTCTCAACAATTTTACTTCCCTTTTGAATGAGAATGGCTCATTTGAAGTTTGTGAAAGGCATATCCGTATGGAATTCATAGGATCTCATGTTGTGATACAGCAAGGAGACTTGCTAGAAATTGCCTGTTTCAGGCTGATGATGCAAAACTAGACATCTGTTAAATTAACATCTATCTAACATTTTTGCCTTTCAGTCAAATGCATTCAAAAAATTTAAATCTTTTTTAGCTGTCAAAACAATCTGTCACAAGATATTTATTTTTTTGTATAATGGGTTACTTAAAGGAAAGCAGCATATGGTTGAGTGAGCTGCACCTATGCTGCAGCTTTCCCAGATCTGTACTACCTATGAACTACTGGAAAATGCACATACTTAAGTGATTACTTTTGAAAATTTGAATAAATAAAGAAGGACTCTATGGTTTTTAACAAAAAAAAAATATCCCCAAAGCAAAAAAATCGCAAACTTCTAATGTTAAATTTGGTTTAAAAAGTTAGAAAATGTCACCCTGCCTTTTTGTCTTGAAACTGTCCGTAGAATGATAAATACTTCCATGCAGTAAATCACAGTGTGAGCAACCCTGCATTCACCTACAAGTTTGTTTCTTTGCCTAATTTAGGACATTCATTACTTCTCACATAAAGGAGGATATAATAACACCCTATCAATTACAATTATGTATAATTTTAATAAAACCCAGTAATAATAGATCCTAATACTGACCAAAGCAGAAAAGCCTTCAATGCAATGTATAGCGCTGCATTGTGCAGGGTTCTCGTTCCATCAAAATATGGCTTGTGTATCTTGGTGACATACTCGGTACACTTTTATGTGCCCCTTTCAATCATGTAGCAGTCTGCCCTTCCCTGTCCTGCAGGAATACTGCTGTGATTTTTCCAGATTAAATTCATAGTGAAATCCTGGCCTCATTAAAGTCAATGGGCCTGCTACCTCTAACTCCGTGAAACCTAAATTCACTGCTTGCTTTACTGTATTTTCTAATAGATAGGCACTCTAGAAGTCCAACGTTAGAGCTGTCTAAATTATTTCTTTCAAATGAATTTATTTGTATATGTTTCTTCTACTTTTAGCTTTTGATTTATGTATGCTTGGAAAATGGGGTTTTGTTTTGCTTTGCTTTTGTTAGTCCCACAGCACATGAAAAGCATGTGTGAATATGAGATATTTTTCTCGGGGAGTAGTCGGTAGCTTTGTAGACGGGTGAGATTGGAAGTACTGAAGATGTGACATACTTCACCTCTGGGGAGACAAGAAATGTGTCACCCACACCACTACAGCCCTTCAGGGAGCATCTTATGTTGCTCATTCATGGTGTAGTTTTGGATTTAGTTTCAAAGCAGGAAGAGCATTGTATAAAAATATTGCAATAAGTCGCAGTATTTCATTAGTTTTTAATAGAAAACTTTTAAGTGCCCCGAAAGTAATCTCTGTGGGCTTCCATGTCAGTAGGATATTTCCAGAGACCCAGCTTTTGAACATTGAGAACATATGGGGACATAGACTATGGAAATCATTCACTTAAATGTCACTTTTATCTTAGATTTGTCATCTAATTTTAATATGTTGAATGCCATGAATATGGTTAATTGTAATTTGCTTTACAATAAGTTGTATTTCTTACTACCGACTGCAGCCAAAATACATACATGTTAATTAGAATTTGGGTTTTTTTTAAAGCTAGTTATTTTATTTTTGCTTTGAGAAACATGTTACATGTGTTACAGGCTGCAGAACCTGTTTTAGGGTTTGGGGGAGAGCTTAGAAACAAGTTTACTCTAGAAAACACTTCATTACAGTGAGATGAATGGTGCCAGTATCAGAGAAAGAAAAATGAAAACTTTTCAGGTCACATTGTAAACCAGTGTACGTTGCTAGAGCCCAGTTTACTTCAGTGGAGCATACAGTATTTTAGGATTTGGCACATATGAACAAAAAAACAAACCAACCCACACCTGAGCATCACCAGCCAGCAGCACACTCCGTTGCCCATACCCATTCATAGTAGTCCTCCTTTCTGCCCCCTTCTTCTTACCCGCAGGCAGGCGGGTTGGGAGCGGGTGGGATGCGGGTGGGTACGTGCATGCCGATGTGCCAGGCAGTTCTTGGACTGTGTCAAACCCTTTCTGTCAGTAGGAACAACAACTTTGGTACCTGTTCTGTACTCATCTTACGGTTTTTCTGAAACTTTTAGGAATTTCAGACATTTGAGATTCACATGAATTTGCGTGTACCTAGCTGACTAAATATTTAGGGGAGGGAGAGGCTGACAGAGAAGCAGATTTTCTCAGAGAGACAGGCTAAAAATGCAGCGATGTTAATGGTTGATTTCTAAAGCCATTTGGAATTCAGAAGAAAGAAATTTGGTCTTCATTATAAAAACTGGAATTTCCTTTTTCCTCTTTATTATTGCTATTTTGTTTCCTCTTTAAGATTCATAAAATACTTGAATGTGTGATAGTTTTAAAGTGTTGATATTTTTATTATTCAGCTCAAGTTGAAGCATAAGCCTTGCCTTTTCTGGGCAGAGGTAGATTGGCTATAATCTTTAGTAAAGGTGACAATAATCATTACAGCCTCAGGGCTATATTGAAAGTCCACTATAGGAGCAAGAAGTGTAGGTATTTAGGCTTTTTTCTACACTGCTTACTAAAATGAAACCTGTGCTTTTGTTTGATATGCTAATAGCAGTCCCTTTTTGTTTGTTAGGGAGATCCTTATTATGTTGAAGTTCTGATCTGACACGGCCGTAAGCTAATCAATGGAAAGTTGATCCTAATATCTCATGATGCCAGCACTGCCGGTCAGTCCCCATAAGAGTGAAGGGTCACTGAAAGTCTCCAGCTCACCAGTGCCGAGCCATACGTGCTCCTGTCCTGGGCTGCTCCGATCATCCTGGTGGGTCTCTTACTCTCCCCTTGTAAGCCTTAGGCTGTAGCTTCCTCTTCACGTGCCTCCCACCTCTGCAGAAGGTACTCGTGGCCACAGGCAGATAGCTGGCCTTCCTCAAAACTCCTCTGGAAAATAGATGGTGTGGGCTTTTTGCCCAACTTGACTCTGAGAAGAACATATCATTCCTAACCGCCGCTGAACGCTCACTGTTACCTACAGCTGGAATTACATGTGTTTGAGCAGCGAGCTACACTTAAGAGGTATATATATTTTCACCGGTTGGCTGCCCATAAGAAGCAGGACAGACCGTATAGGATGTATTGTCCTTTAGCCACTGGCAAGCCAATCAATGGATTTTTTTTTGCTGACTGCAAAATTGTGCTGGCCCTGTTAGGAAATGCTGTGTCAGCTAGGGTAAAAAACACCCAAACAGTAAAGCCCAAGAACCTCCAGTGTTAGGAGTGTGGGCAATGTACCTCCAGGCATAGGTGCAAAAAATCTGAAGAGTAAGAAAATGATTTTAACATGCTTTTTCCTTAAAATGGTTTCTTGGCTCCCCCCCCGAATGCTGTTCTGAAGAAGCAGATTTTGAGGGCATTGTGCTGGGAACAAAAGAATTCTTTCAAAGACTTGTTGCTCAGTCTTGTTTACAGGATTTTTCTTTTCCTGGGGCCTTCTAGAGTCTTCTCAATTATTCGCTCCCCTAATGTATTCGTATCTGCTAGAATAAAACGTTGCTCTATTTTGAGGAGTACTGTACCAAACGCAGTGGTTCCCAGTCTTTTCTGGGTGAAATATTACCTGAGAAAACTGGCATTGACATTTCTTTCCCCAGATGTCTCTCAGTGTCCTCCCATTCTCACCAGGACTCCTCCCTGGTACTTCCTCGCTTCTTCCTCCGTCGCAGGGTTGCTGCAGCTTTTCCACGGTTGTCTGTGCTGGGACTCCCACTGCTTTCTCCTTGGCCTCACCAGCGCTGCGGCTGCCCAGGGCAGAGCTAGCAAGTCACAGTGGTAAGCCTAAATGATTCAGGCTTGACATTAAATGGGGCTTTTTAAGGCATTTCAGAACTGTGCTGGCTAGCACAGTTTCCTTCCAGCATTTCCTTTTCTAGCATAGTTTCCGCGCGTTATGACTTTTGAATTGGCCAAAGCAATTTGCATAGGTGCTGTGCCGTGCCTTTCCTGTCAGGTCCCCATCACGTCATATAAACATCATGCCTTGGGAGAGGAGTGATTGCACTTGTGCATGTGACATTAATAATAATTATGATCATAATCATCTTTGGGAATACATTCATATTGTTTTCTTACATATGTATTAGGTTAACACTTAGCTAAATAATCATAATTAGCTACTTGAAAATTTTATATAAGCATTAGGTATTAAACCCTTAAATGGGTCCTATGAGGTATCATTACCACCATTATATAAACAGAAAAAAATGACCACATCAAAGATAATTGTCTTTCCCAAGTTCCAGCAGTGAATCACAAACTGAGATGCGATTTGATCTCCAAAGCTCTAGTTCAGTCATGGGTTTTGCATGCTTTAGCACACTGGCTCCCAGGAGTTCAGTGTAACTGGTCTGAACAATACAAATATTATTGTTTACATTTTATTTTCTAGTAATCACACCAGAAATAAGTTCTCATTTTTTGGGGGTCCCTGTTGTAAATAAAAAAATATTTTTTTTGTATTTGGGATGACTTCTATAACTGTATTAGTAGTTGTAACCTTAGGTGTTGTTTTCTACTTTGAAATAAAATTACTGAAGCAAGATACTACCTGAAAAATGAAAAGCTATGTTAGAATGCTGTTAAAAGTTAACTCAAATGGCACAGCAATGTCATACATAGTTGATTATAATCATGCTTCTGTGTAGAATGTTATTTTTGTATATTGCTCTGGTCTGTTTATAACCATTAAGAAGAGAATTATGCATCATAATGTGTCTAGATTCCAAGGAAGTTGTTTGGCCTGTACATGATAATTTTTATTTGTTGTTTGGCTGCAGGACAGCATATGGAGTCATTATCCACTTAATAAAGGAAATGGATGCAACCTCCCCTTCCACTCGGTGACTGTTAGTATGGGAGTAGGTGGCATCTGTCACCTGTGCAGACAGACTGAGAGGTGAAGTTCAGTCGGGGCTCTCATTTCTGCCTTTTCCAAGAAGGGTTGTTCAGGGGGTTTTTACTGTATTTTACTACCTAGAATAACAATCCTTTCCTAGGAATGCATAGGGGATACAATGGCACTGTCCATTTGCACTGGTAAAAAGAGCACACTCCTGTCCCTTATGGCCCATATACGTAAGGCTCATCAGCGTGCAGTGGATGGGATGTAGCATGTTTAGAATCTGGGATGTGCACACGTGAAAGCATGAAAGATACAACTGAGGAAAAAACGTCAGTGTATTTTGAGGCCATAAGGGAGCTGGCTGAGGTAAGATTCCAAGCAATTGCTTTGCTTAGAGACTGAAACACTCAAATATTGAGTGAGCTCTTTGTACCCAGAATAAAAACATTTCCATGTTTGCATATCGTTCTTTGGAATATGTACTGATTCTGTGTGTCCCTGTCTCCCTCTGTTGTTCAGTTTCCTACTCTTTTTTTTGTGTGCTTTTTAATGGTTTTTTGGTCTTGCTGAATTGTAGTTGAGTGGCTAACAGGGCAACTAAATTTTAATGAGATTTTACTTGATTATAATGTAATTTAAAGCTTTCAGTTCTGATTGGACTCATGTAAAAAATAATTCTTTTTTCATTCAGCAGCGGTGTAGTTAAAAATTCACTGGAATCCTGTGTTTAAAATTGTTAATCTAAAGTGAAAACTATGCACCTTAATTGTTCACATTACTAGCAGCTATCAGTTGTGCTAATTTTGGTTTTTATGCATGAGCAAAGCTCACAGTCTATGCCTGCCTCTCTAAGAAAAGACAAGACCTGTTTCTTCAGGCACCTACAGCATCAGCCTTGTCACGCTGATGACTGTGGCTAGACAGAATGGCCATTAGTGTTAGCCCTTTGGCATCTCTTTTTGATCAGTGAGCCCCGCCGAGCTGTTCAGGTATTCCTCACACATCACAGCTGCAACTGGTATCCAAAGGATCTCTCTGCTCTCGTCTTTCTGCAGCTCTTTCTCCATTCTGACGTTGTCAGTGCCGGTTTATATCAAATCCCGCTCTTCTCTCTCCTCACCTTTCCCCAGAAGGGCTGTACCGGGAGGGCCACACAGGCCCGCTGTCTCTCGGGTGAGGAGGTGTCTTTCTCCTCAGGTGGGAGGTGAGGAGGCTGCAGGTGGCCAACCACTGCCCACCAAGGGGAGGGGGTGGCCATCTCACCAAAAACCCTAAACAACCAAAAAAATCCAAACCACAACCAAAGCAGAACTCGAGATTTCTTTCTTTCTTTCTTTATCCTTCTGTTTTTCCCTCTTTGAAGAGATACTGAATTCAGACCAATGCTAAAGAGCAGAGGGCCAGGGGAGGCGGTGGCAGGGCTGCCGGGGGGTTCCTGGGACAGCCAGTCACAGGTAAGCTTTGAGAGAGAGCTTTGGTTTCTTTTGGCCCCAGCACCTTTGTCCGGAGTGGCTCTGTCTTAAAAGAGTTTGTGTTCCAGTGAGCGCTGTTTTAGAGATGAAGGTGTCTAGAGTGAAACCTCCACCCTCCCGGCCCTCTGTATAGATGCCACCTGTACAGCTATGCTAAATTTAAATTCAGTTCTAATGGTTTGGGGGCAAAGCGCCGTGTTTGTAGCTGAATAACTTGAGCACTAGCATCCTCCAAACTTGCTGTTCTAGTAAATATTGTGTGTAATAGCAAAACTTGTGTACAAGTTATGGACGTAGGGATTAATGCAACTCTAGTTTGGCAGGCTCAATCATTCCGTTAGCCTTATCTGTAGAGGTAAGTGACTCCGTCACATCTCAGCATACTTTAACTCGGTAAGAAGGGGTTGCTCAGTGTGACATGGTGGAGCACTTCGGTGCTTGCCTAATTTCATGAGCTGCTTGGAGACCTTTAGGCAAGGCACTGTAGTTCTACCTCGCACTGCCAAGGGAAGGAGAGCTGACGGTGAGGAGGTACTCCTGCAGTCTAGGTCTCACCCGGGGTGCTCTGTGAAGTCCAAATGCAGGTGGGTCGCTTGATCGCGTTTAGAACTGGCTGAGGGTGGCACCTAGCTCCAAAAGCGCAGGGCTGCAAATTGATTTTTCATGGACATTATTTCAGTAGCGTATGTAAGAGAAATGCATATCTATCTTTAGCGTCAGGTGGCTTATCCTGGACTAACACTTTCTTCCTGCTACCTTTATGGTAAACATTTATTTTGCCTTGTGAACTTAAAACATCAGTAGATGTTGAAAGTATTTCAATAACACCCTTTCATAGCTCTTAAAGGACTTCTTGACAAGCATAAAGAAATATTTCCATTCTGGTGAATACCAGAAAATGTGTTGGAACTGCTTAGACCTTGAATCATACATTTCCTATGACGGTAGAATAGGTTTGGCTAATTCTTATCAAACTGCGAAGCATTTTTAAAATGAAATTCACAGTACTATATGTTTCTTCACACTTTTTTTTCCTTTGTCGTGAACATGTATCGGTTGATGTCAATTAATGCCCTGTGAATTCGGCTAACAGAAAATCTGTTAGAGTTGAGACAAAACCTAGGTGATACAATAGAGATAAGCAGGGTAAAAGAACGTTTAAAACATCCTTTATGACTTATGCATTGCATGACTGCAGTCATATCCTTTATGCTAAAAAAAAAATCACAATAACATAGTATTGTTTTGCATTATTATAGTTACTTTGAAACCTTAATCAGCAGAAAATCTATCATGAATTAAGAGTAAGGTTGTATAAAATTCCATTAGGGATCCAAACATTTTCCCATTAAGGTCAATAAGTACAGTTTTAATGGAGAAAAATGTGGTATTGGGGGGGGGGGGAAGGCTAAAAAGTTTGTTGGTTGGTCTTCTTTTTTAATCTGTTGGTACCCCTCCCTGATCTCTTCAACAGTAGTTTTCGAAGTACCCTTACAAACTAGCTATTATCTCTGTATTCTCTTCATAGACAGGGGTACTGAGTCACAGAGAGAGAAAGTGTATTTTAAAAAGCCTTAAAAAAAGACACCAGGACGTTCAGGGATAGAGGAAATGGAGGTTATTGAACAATTTGAGCATTTATAAGATAGCCTCTCTGTTTTTTTTCCAAGATTGGACCCCTTAAATGTCATACTTTTGCTGGTGTGTGTTAAGACGAGCACTTTGCAGGAAATGTGTGTGGTGACTCCCATCATATTGCATAGCGTAGTTCATATCTATTCCTGGTGGCTTCCAGAGGTTTTTTTTAGGTATTCAGCATCTGAAATCGTACCATTTTATTCCAGATTTCACAAGTAAGAATCAGATTATTGTAAAAGAGAGTTGGCTGATAAGTAAAGTTTTGAATTGCTTCTGTGATTGTCACAGGAGAGAGAATGTCAAAAAATGACAATGGCTGTAATAAACTGGTTGGCTGAAAGATATTAAAAGTAAAAATAGTGAACACTTCTTTTTATGTTAACTACTTTTTTTCACTTTGTCAGAAAGTGTTTACTGGAAAGCTTTTGCTCTCGTGTCTCTGACTTCATAAAGTTGAAGAACATTTCGAATAACAGCCAAATAGTTCACCAGTGCTTTTAGTCAGCTGCATGGAAGAGATGACATAGTATCAATTGAGTTTCCATGGAATCACAATCTGTATATTCTAAAGAAAAAAAGATATAGGGGGAGAAAAAAATATTGAATGTTATCATTAAATTTTGTTTATTTTGAAATAAAGCAAGTTACTTTTTATGGATATTTTTAAGAGAATGAACATACCTAAAAAGTCACATCTTGCTATTTGTAATATGATCTGGTTGTGTTTCAGAACTGTGAAACAGTTGTCTTAAAACCAAAACTAAAATGTGCACTTAGGTTTGGGTTTTTTTTAAGTTTTAATCATTTCTAATGTAATGCCATCTTTGCTTTTTATAGAACTTTTAATGTACATATGCTTTTTTGAACATTTCTGACACTGTTTAACGATTTACTTAAAATACTATGTCTTAAAGTTCTCAGGAGTCAGTCACGTCAAGTTCTTGCTGTTCTCGACATTGTAATCAGTACTTTACATTTACCAAATTTTTTTTTAGTCTTTTGCTTCGATGTGCGTTCTCGGTTAGTGGTGTGACAGGGATAAAGGCTGTTCTGGTTCATACCAAAGGTTCATCAAAATCAGTATCCTGTGGCTGGTGAGAACTGATGGCATGCCAAGCAGGGTGCTTTCAGGGTGCTTTTCTATGCCATATCAAGCCTTCTCGGTGGAATTTTACTCTATATTTTGAACCACAACAGACAGATAGTAAACCAGACTTTCTTGAAACTACCCACTCTTTTTCTTACCTACTCATTTTCCTGAGTCATAGCATAGATACAGCATGAAGCCATTTAATAGAAAAACCCTCTTGACTCATGACATAAGTAGGACTCGGCACACACGTGAAGGGACGAGCCCAGGCGACTGCACTGTGAGACCAGTGCACAAAATGGCGGCCCCGTGGGCGGGACTTTGCCTCAGGGGAAGGGCAGCACGGGGGGGCGGGGCCTGGTGCCCCTCCCCTGAGCTGACATTTTGTGCCTTCCACCTCAGGGAAAGGTACTGCTGCCTCAACCGCGCCCGGAGCCAGGGCCCAGAGCGGCACAGCCCAGTCTAAGTGTCACTTGCTGCACCCAATACCCCCCATCGGCAGGTTCAGCGCTGGATCCAGGTGATCTATTGGTGATCTATTTTTCTTTTTTTTCTCTCCTTTTCCTCTCTGTCTTTTTCTCTTTTCCCTCAAAAGCCACCACCAAACACAAGGCCCTACTCTGATTTGCCACAAAGCCACATAGCCTAGGTAAACACACTTGCAAGAGTGCCAACACTTACAAAATATTTGTTCTATTAAAGTTGAGGTTTTTTATGGACGTTGTTATTTCACCTTACTGCCCACTGAGGCGATTTGCAAATCTGAGTCGCTCCCCCCTCCCCACAGGTGGGACGTGACGAGATGGAGGCAGCAAGTAGGGACTGAGCAGTTGTTTTTACATACCGCTGTTCGGGCATTGCTTGTAGAGCAGTGCCTCCAGGGTTTCTTGCATCATCACTGCTCTGGTAGCTGTTGGTGTAAAGTTAGCTGTTCATCATGGGTCTGTTATGAACGTGCAGAAATTGAAGTCTTTGGAATGCTTTAGGGGTCTTTCAGCTGACCTAGTAGACTTAGAGGGCTTTATGGTTTTGTCTCATGAGGTAAGTGGAATTTTAGGTGTTCTATTATAGTATACGACTATTCCACTGGAATGTTACATGAAACAGTTTGAAGTATGTAATGACAGGCGTTACTGGGAGGGTAGGACATAATCCTGTAAGGCCTCTGCACTATGAATGTGAAAACTGGAGATTAGGTGCAAAAATTGTGGATCGGGACATGAATAAGCAGGAGCAAATGTTAAAAAGTAAGACCTTTGTCGCTGTTTTCCATTTCTTCTGCTGTGTCCTGTGTTAAAAATGGAGAGCCATTTTTCTGTTTTTTTTTTCTTGGAACTTTGTTCTTTAATAACTTTCCCCTTTCCTTTTCTTTCTCTTCATTTTTGGTCATCTCTTGCAGGTTCATTTTCACTTTTTAGGGATATCTTCCCCATTTGATCAGGTCTTTGGACCCTGCCATAACAGCAAATAATTTAAGGAGGTTTCTAGATTTGGTTCTGTGCTTCCACATTGTCAAGGAAATATGCTTGTGCCAAGATCAGCTCACAAAAAAATAGATTTTTTGACGAGCCCCAGTTATTAGGGAATGCCAGCAGTGGCCCTTTAATTTGTTGACATCCTTCTGCTCTTTGGCATCTGTATCATAGGTGTAGCAAAGCAATGTAAATAGCATCTGGAATTGAATTCACAGCAGAAATAATCTCAGAATAGAAGTCAGCCTGAATATAGGTCAAGTTAGTGCATAGGAAACCATCACATCTTCAAAGCTGTGGCTCAGAGAAGTACCGAATGCTCAGAGGTATACTTAAGGCATGAACGTTGCATATTAATTCAGAGGACTGGGCAGTAAAATTAGGCTTTGTTCAGTTTTTAAGTGTGTTGCCCAATACTCTAAAATAAATTGTACACTCAGTGAAGCTATCTACTCTATTGACTCAGTGTAGATTTGTACTTCATGTAGAGAACTTAAATTATCTATTAGTGAAGAAAGTCGTCTATGAGCCATACAGCTTTCTCCTGGAAGCTGTCTTTGCAAGCAGAACATATCGATACAGTCTGAAGGAGCCCTCAGCCCGTGTTATAGGAAGAAATCATGGCAGGCAAACCTGTACCTTGTAGGTCAGTTATTCTTTCTATCCCTAATGTTAATTGAGGCACAGGAGGTTCATGTGAACTGGCTGCCATTTAGACACAGGTGAAGGCAATCAGTTTATTGTGTTTTGAAAAATGTAAATCTTCTGTGGGAGATACTTCAGGAATTGTTTGACATACTGATGACAGTCTTAAAAGGCCTTAGCTTGTGTGACTGTAATTGGAGCTATAGTTGGAGCAAAAATTCTAAACAGAAATGTACCAAGCAGACAGTAGTACAAGTTGGTGCCACAGAAGTCTGAATTTTGAAATGTCATTTTAATGCATATTTCTCTATGGTTTTATAGGTAAATACAATGTGGGGAGAGGGGGAATTATATGTCCTTTGAAATTAGTATTCCCAAATAACCAGGAACATACTGATTATCCTATTTTATTTCTCTCAAGCAAAATTTACAAAAATACTGATTTCCATTCATTCATGAAATGACTGTTTTCATAATATACTAACAATTAGCTTATGAAATAGAAAACTAAAAAATAACTATATAAACAAATAACAACTTAGTTATTGTCATTTACTGAGTTGACAATGATAAACATCAAAGATTATTTTCAGTAGCCATGAAGAAATCTGTATGACTCAGAGCCAAATTACAAGCTGCTTTTACTGAAGAAGCTTCTGCTGGTATTTTCTCTTTGTTTCCTTTGCATGACACTTGGCTATTTCTTCTATCATGTAACACCAGCAGTCATAGATAAATTGATTCAACCATGCATATAGTGAGTAAGACTGTGGTGTTTGGACCAAATGGAGGTCATAAACAATTTTAATTTATAATGATGCTATCACATGTATTCAGTTATGCTCAAAAAGCACTATTTAGGTGGTTTTATAATTCATACCAGCAATAGCAGAACATGTTTTTCTTCATTCTGCCAGGATGTTACATATAGCTTATGCTTGTGCAAGGTCTTTAACGTGTGCCTCTCACCAGTAAAATTATGTCTGATCGTGACGCTTCTTTTATCACACCAATTTCATTTCTTGTCATAAATTGGGCACTGGGAAGTTAAGTAGAGACAATGTAAGACACGAGGGATTTTCCTGTATGCTCTGCCTCTGTTCCAGCCCTTGTGCTACTCTGTTGTATTTCCTCTGAGCAGTGCGCAGATCGCAGTCCAGGGGCTGGTGGCTGGGGAGGGATGAAGGACCTCACAGTGCCATTCTGCTTTTATAGTGGTTGTGGTGTAAGAGAAAGATCCAGAAGTATTATTGAAACAAGGTTTGTGGGGGGAAAAAGGTGGTATGTTTTGTTAAACCAACCAACGTAACGGGAAAAAAAAAAGATGCTTTCAGAAACAGGGTTTCTTCAGGTCTGAAAAAGAAGAAACAAAACCAAAATGTTGGAAAAATTAGTTCTGTGTTCATGCCATCCAACTAGATAATTGGCAAATAAAAAGTCTCTGCTAGGTGGAAAATACAAAAGGATATTGGTAAGAGGAAGTGGTCATTAGCTCTTTTGCATAGGCTTTCCTTTGGCTATGAGTATTTCTGGCCAGTAGTGCCTTTAACAGGCATGAGTACTCTTGTAGTCTTTTGCCACTTTATTTCCCTGTAATTTACTGTTGTGATGCTCCGTGTTCTTGATAACACTGTTGATGCATTTTCCCAGCAGGGGGTTGTGGGGAGGGGGATTCAGCATCACTGAAACAATGCAACATGTTGAATGTTCTTCACTATTCTATTACTATGCAAGTGTTAAGTCACAGGCATAGTCTGTGCGTTTGCATGCAGACTAATGAAATCCTAGACCTAAAACAAACATAAGAATGATCCAGATTTCTAGTTGAGTATAGAAATAAGGGACCAAGAGGTTATCTGTGATTAAACTTGACTTAGCTTCTTCAGGTAAGATTGAGGGAAAGCTCTGATTAGTTGTTTCCTGTGTAATGGTGAATGTATAAAAAATGGGCTAGAAATCAGTTAGTTATATCTCTGCACAAAATGACATTACTGGTACGTTTCATTGTGCAGTTATTTTGTAACGTTCTGTGGTGTGGTGCCTGTATGCTACTGGAGTACTGCTTGAGGAAGCTTAAGTGGAAGCACATTTAACAGCAGTAAAATACAGCTTTTGCATTCATGTTAGTCAAAGACCTAGCCTGTCTTATGGAAATGTGGCCGATTTATAGAATAACTTACTTCCATAGGAGAATAACTTGGTTTGCTCACTGGAGCTGTCGGGACTCAAGCAGTTCAGTGTCCAAACGTTTTTAGTTCAGACGCAAGGTCAGTTCTTGAAGAAAAGAATTTATTTAGTGCAGTATGTAAGCTTATGTCTAGTTTTAGCCACTCAATCTTGTATCTTTCATGAAAACCAACAACCAAATTGCATGCATATTTTCAAGTGTTTTGTTGACCTTGGATGCAAATACAGGGTTTTGATTGCATTGTGAATTCGTAGATAAGCCTGTGAGAATGAATAAATACTTCTAGAAGTAGGTATGTATGTGTTTGCGTTTTTTGAATATTGTTGTCGTGAATATAATCTAGTACATTGTAAGATAGACGGAAACTGCTTATCAAGACTTCCATGAGAAAAGCAATTTGCCAATAAGGGTGAAAAAATGCACAGTGAAATGGGAAATAGACAGGAACGATCTCTTCCCTAATTGTTCTTGTTACTCAAGTTAAGTGTGCACAGGCATGTGCCTACGCACACACTGCACAGGCAGAGTGAGCTGCTTATAGGAACTTGGGACTGCCTTTTATTTTTCCTTCTTTAAAAGGTAGCTAGGCACTTCCATTGGAGTATTTGCTAATAATACTCTGGAAAAATTTGCAATAACTGAATGCATGGATCTCTCTTTCTCCTTCCTCCTCCTGTCCCCCCAAATATTCAGGTGGTGTTTATTTCCTCCATGTCTGGAAGAGAAAACAGGAGGCTTTAAAGCAGCTACACTGCTTCGATTAGATTCCTTACACCAACAGAGCAAGGAGAAATACTTGATGTAAACCATCACACAAAACGCTGCTTTGCTAGGTCAGGCTAGTGCCATGTTGATACACATACGGAGAGAGGTTTAACAGACCAGTGGTCTTACGAATATTTTTCTCCTTATGGTAAATTTTGCTCTAAGCTTGTGTGATGAAGGTTGCTCAAGAAGATTAGTGAGGATCTGATTGTAATGGCTCTGTGTTTATGTAAGTGTATTGCCAATCCTTGGGGCACAGAAAAATAAGAGGTGAAACACTGAAGCAATCACAAATTTAGCAGTAAGTGTGGTGCTTGGGACAGTTTGTAAGCTTAAAAGAATTGTTTTTCAAGTTTTACTTTATAAGTATGAAAATTGGATTATGTCTGTCCAGAGTTTCATATGATGGTTTGTGGTGAGATTATGGAGCTTAACATTCATAGAAAAACATCAATTCTTTTAAAATTTGTGGTACAATAATGATAATATAAGTAGTGAGTGTTGAAATTGGCCACTGATTCCCTGGTAATCATTTGTGACCTGATCTGCATGACCTTCTCTCTGGTACTGGTAAATCCTTACAGAAGAGGATAGCAAGTTGTGTAGAGCAGTTAAAACTTCTTTTTTTTTTTTTTTTCTTTTTTTTTTTTCTTAAACTAGGTATGTACCTTAAGAAACAGATGCCTGAACGTAGCACTGTGTGACTTGGATAAGCTAACACAGAAGTATGCTGTTACAGTTGAGGTCTAGATCCAGATTTCCAGATTGTTATGTCACTGACATAGTTCTTCCTTCTCCGGAGTAGTTGAGATGCTAGGATCCAAGGAGAGGCCCAAATAGGATGCTGCAGCAAAGAGAAAGTATACGTTCTTTTTCAGGTTTGTTTACATTTCTGCTGCCCTCTTAACGGTGCATCTCTGTGTAATAGGAGAGTCTGTTCATGGACTGATTGTGTTGGTTCTGCAGACAAATATTATGCCTTTTGGCTGGCTGACCAACTGCCAGTTGGCTAAAAGCCTATTTGCCTTTACCTTAAAAAGGTAAAAGGTATAAATAAAGCATATTACAGAAGCTGTCCTAATGTTATAAATGGTATATATAGTTAGAAAAAACCACCAACCAAATAAAGAACCAAACCACCCCCGCAGACCCACTACCCCCATCTTGCATGAAAATGAACCCTACCTACTTGTATGAGGACTTAGCGTGTGGACCTTCTCGAATGAGTAGGAATTTGTAATTAAATTTGAAATTTTAAATTCAGTTTTTAGCTTGTAATAGCTTTTTTAAAAATTTGAAATGTGGTTGTATCTCATGGATTCCTTGAAAAATGTTAGCTCTGGGTCACGTTTTTTCTTCTCCTACTTCTTAGTGCAATACCAAGATAAATAGAAGAAAGTGTCTGTAATACCTCTTTTTTTAAACACAGATTTATCAATGCTAATATGTTTTGTTGCTATGAAAACTCAGTTATCAACATTAAACATTTGTTCAGTCATTTGTTTATCAGTGGCAGTTTGTTAGTAGTTATAAGTAGAATTCCATCTGCCTGTTAAACTATATTGTAAATTGATGTAGAAATTAGCAGCTCCTAGTTTTTGGGGGTGGGGAGAGGTGTCTTTCCTAATGAATATATGAACTTAATTGCACAGAAATGCATCTCTTGACGATGGTTGGGGGGGATCGCAGGTATACTGTACACAAGTATGCCAGTCAGGCAAAAACAGGCACACATTGTGATTATCTCAGTTTTCAAACCTGGAAGAGACAAGAATGTGTTGCTAAATGAGAGAGGCAGTATGTCATGCTCACTGAGATAAAAACAGAAGCTGCCAGACACTTTGGCTTTATTCTGCGAATTCTTCGCTTCAGAACTCCCCTATCTTTTCTTCATGCTCATTCTCCCTCACATTCTCATTCTTTCTCTTTCTCTCATTGCTGTCTCGATCTCTCTCTTATTGTTCTCTCCCTCCTTTCCCGTCTTTGATGCACGTACGTTGTCACATTTCATTGACTCTCCCCTCTTCTCTGTTCTTACACTTACGCCTAGTGGTGCTTTAGCCAGAGCTTGCAGCCTCTCCGGCGAGTTTTAGTCATGTGTGAAGCTCAGTTTGATCGAGCGCTCCTTTTCTGCCTTTTCACTCTTGCAAAAGATTAAAAGGTGGCGTCACATCGCTCCCCTGCTCTTTCCCGCAGGAGGGACTTAAAAGGGACAACAAAAACTAATCACTTTCAGTAAGCGTTTTCTTGCAAAAAAGGGACTTAGTGGTGCAATTTGAGGCTGGTGGTGAGGACTGGGAAGGCTAGAGGATGCTTCATACTGCTAACAAGGGAAGGAAGCCTTCAACTGAGGCAGGTAAGAAGTGCCTGAATCCGAATGTTTTATGGAGTGGCTTGGTCAGAGCGGTAGATTTCCAGCGTTTTGTAACTGAGGCGAGCAACTGCAGCAAGAGGCAGCATGGGTGTTGTATCAGATTCCTTTTGTTTAAGATGTAAAGTATGTGCTATAAATTGAATTACAAATGGGTTTGTGAAGGTGCTGTATTCAGAGTGAATGATTGTTTTCCCCCCTTTTCTCTGTGTATCAAATAAACCGGAGAATGAGCTTTTGTGAAAGCTGGACTTTGCTTAAGGTTAAATTCAGTGCTTAAATCTCAGTATAAGAAAAGCTTTTGAGTCTTATAACCTTTGAGGAGCTTGGCATTCTGCAATTTGGTTGCAAGAGCTGAACTAAAAATGAATTGTACTTATTTACTATTTATTTGGTAAGGTGAAATCTAGCATTGAGTTTAGGTCTAGGTGAATATGGTTTGTTTGCCTGGCATTTCATCAGCTGAATAGCTATACCCTTTTAGACGTACTGTAAAACCTATTTCGTGTTTATGTTTTGTAAATTGAGATTAAGTGGCATCCTGAATGAAATACGTGACTAAAACTCATAAACTACATCTGTGTTTAGTAAAGCAATCACCAAATTAGAATAATGGATTTATGTCAGTTGTCAAATGGAGTTAACTCTGAAAGTGCTGTCCACAAGTGCACTTGGATTGCAATAAAGGGCTTTCTGTTTAACAGTTATTGAGAGGAGCTAATTTATCAGGCAAAGCCTATGAACTTAAGTCTTGTGACAATATAAAATTATATAGCTTAAAGTGTTTGTGGTTTTGGGAAATGTGCCCTTTTATTCTCCATAAAAATACATTGAGGCTCTCCAGGGATTCCAAAGGCAAAAATAATTTTAATTACTTTTAAAATGTTACATGCCGATAATGGCTTTTTATTCACTACTGGAACGTTTAGCTATTGGGACTCCTGTTTCTGGTCTTTGCCGGCTTTGGTGCCTTCTTTTCTCTCCCTAAATTTCTGCGCTTATATTGTACAGTTGCTCTCTGTATGAGCAAACTAAGACTCTAAATAGGAGGAAGGGATTGTGAGCAGCAGTGATGCTGAATTTCATTGTCGTACTCAAAAGTGAACAAGCAGTCAAGGATAGTTAGACCATTATTAGGGATTTAAAGGAAAGCAAATAATATTGCAGTGATCAGAGGTATTTGTAAAAGTAAAGTACTAATTAACTGGATCTGAAAGCAGGGCTATGAAAAGCTAACTTTATAAGCTGTCATAGAGTAAACGTGGTTTGATAGGCAGATTTTAGCGTTGCAGACCTACAAATGAGCATGCTGCAGATAGAAATTAATGTGTTTACTTGAGAACTTTTGTCTTTATGCAAGTTTACCCCAATGACTCGATCCTGCCTGCAGACGTGGGAAGGCGCAGCGCTGGGGAGCTGGCAGAATTCAGTGGCGGTGCTTTCTGTGTACATTTGCAGTAGCTGATTTTACAAGATAGGCAGTGACAAGCCACCACGCAGCTGAATGGGATCAAGCCCCCAGGGAAGCCTAGTCTCCCATCAGTGTAGAGGGACTTCATGCCTTAGTACTTTACCTTCAGTGGTAGTTAATCATACATATTCATCCTCATACAAAGGGACAGATTTATTTGTTTTTCTGAGGCCTTAAAATCAGACAAAAGAACTTGGAAATGTTTCACTGATTTGGAGTGGACATTTTTACTTTTAACTATAGTTTTGCTGAACTTGTTGTTGCGTATTATTTGGCATTGGAATCGCCATTACGGCTCTCTTTCATCTTTCAAAATGTTTCTATACATTCTTCCAAGCTCTTTTTGTGCTTCAGGTCTGTTTAAGCGCATATCGGATCAAGCTGAAATTAAGAGTAACTTGTGTGACAAAAATGGAAGTCCTGGATGTAATGTGGTATTTAAAATGATATTTTGTGACTTAAATAAAGAATGTCTAAGTGTAAATGGTAGATGAATTTTTGATATGAATTAGTCATAAAGAATTTGTTCCTTATGAAATGGCAGAAAGCTAGAAGGTTGGAGATGAGCTAGCTTGATCTGTGGGAGCCTAGAATGCAGGATCTGAATTGCAGACCGTTTATCTCTCCTTTTGGCATTTGCTAACTCTGCCCTACTCGATGTTAAATGGGTGATTAATAGAAATAGCAGCATTTTACTGATGTTCCAGTAGATGTTGCTGGAGAGCAAAGTAAAGATTACTTCCTAGAGGAAAAGAAATGCAGTGAGATTACAAAAGCTAAAGAAAAATCTCAAGGCGAATGGTTATACAGGCTGTTGGTAGTTTAATAATATGAGATAAATAATTTTTTACATCATCATCCCAGGTTCTATTCAATCTGAAAATCTGAAGAGGTACATGTGCTGAAATGAGGCAACTATATGTCTTTTTTTAAGGTTTTTAGTTTTAGTTGCCAGTTCTAACATTTTATCACTAGTATTAACATTGTTTCACATCCATGTTTTCTCAAAGGAAGGGCTGAAAGAGTATCCCTGGAAGTCTGGTGTTTGGTTTTTTTTAAATACATTCACGAAGTACAGATATTTAATTGTAAATTAAGAAATGAAGTGCATACACCTCTAAATTAGAATTCCAATGCAGTGAAGTTGCTTTCCTGTGAGAACAGTAAGAGTTTACAAGATCAACACATAGCATAATTAAAAGCAAGAAACCACCCTTTTTCTTAATTTGTATGTTATTTTTCTTATTTGTACATTTTTTTTCAGCTGTAAACAATTGTGAGTTACCATCATCTTAAGTGCTTAAATTCTGAGAGGAATCCTAGGAGGAGTCTCTGATCAATAAATAGTGGAGTAACCAATGGCAAATGAGTGGATAGAAAACTGTAATGTCCTATGCTAAAACTACTGTTTTATTAATTAATGTGATAACACGATAAAGCAGTCCCAAAGGAGTGGAGGATTCTAGTATACAGGCGCTAACTGATGCAATTTCAGGCAACCACTGACCTCTATCTGTGGGAATATTTATTTTTGGAGATGATCATCAACCGTAACTGATTTCAAATTCAAAACAGTAATGTGTGTTGTGTTGTTTTTTTAATCCTAGCTTTTCATGTAAAGTAGGATAAACAGCAAAACTTCGGGTAGTCATAATAAAAATGTGATCTCTCTGCATTCAGCTGGTTCGTAGCTTAAATAACAAAAAAAAAAAAAAGAAAAACAAGAATTAGTTGAAGACCTTTTAGAGAAGAGATTTCAGTTTTCACTGAATTTTATAATACCTAGGAGCATGGCTTTGTTTAGTTTGTACTTACTGTGTAAAGAAAATTTCAGCTTCTGCTTATAATTGGAAAAAAATGCAGGTAGAAAAATGTGTGGCAGATCTCTACAGTCATCTCCCATATCATTTGCATTGTAGGTTATTTGTTGTTCGGTTTTAGTATTTTTGTGGGTTTTTGCAGATGTGCGTGCCACAATTTCTTTAATCTGACAAGCTTTAGGTTGATGGGTTTTTTTCCCATACAGATCTTCTATTTCCGGTGGGGGGTTTTCTTAATGTTCTGCTTCTTTAATTTATTGTTCAATTTCTGCATGCATACAACTGTGTACATACTGATGTAATTCCTTAACCTTCAGAAAACTGGTTGCATACTTCATATGCAGAAAAAATGAATCTTCCTGCGTTTCATGAGGATGGTTTAGGAAACTCCAATTCTGTGTATATTTATTGAATAGTCATGTGTAGGTTTTTGTGGGATTTTTTTTCTCAAACTTAGAAGTTCCTAGGGGTTTAGAGACAATTAGCGATTGATATTGAACATTGTGCATCTCAGCTGGGCATGGCCAAAAGCTCACGAGCACTTTTACATTTCTGCAGTTTTGTCATTCAGAAAAATAAGCCTTACTGTTACCAGTGAGAGAATATTACCAGAATTATGTTCTCGCACCTTCCCTACTTCAGTTTACTTTCAGACTTGTCAGTTCAATGAAATGGTATGTAATTTAGTTTAAAAGATCGTAATATGTCATCAGTTTCTAAAGAGAATTCCCTGTTGAAAACATTGGCAAATTCAGTTTAAAGGCTTATGACACAATA
This sequence comes from Charadrius vociferus, assembly GCF_000708025.1. NCBI lineage: Eukaryota > Metazoa > Chordata > Aves > Charadriiformes > Charadriidae > Charadrius > Charadrius vociferus. Next base: position 1,083,903 of record NW_009649770.1, on the reverse strand, counting down.
TAGCCCTAAGGAATAAACTTTTATCTTTGTATTTCTCAGTTCTCAAAGTCATGAAGAGAAAAGCAAGTATACTTGTATAGTGGAATTCTATTTATGAGTACGCTATGAAAAGCTCAGAATAGCTGAATAGGGTAAATAATTTTGGCCACAATTGACTCTAGTGCCACATTTCTCAGTAGCAGCAATATTGTATTTCTAGGTTTGTCTATGGATGCTTATGTACATAAAAACAAACACAGGAATCTGAATCTATGTATTTTAATTTAAGTCCATTTCAAATTTAAAAATACATACCTGGTGTACATTATTGGAATACAGGAGGAATGGATGTCTAGGAGGTTGCAGTAAGTTACTGAAATATAAAGACAGGATGTGGACATAGGAGAACATACTGCAGACGATAGTAATTTAATGACTTAGTTGGGAAGCTTGTTTCAAATGTATCCATATACTTTGTTCTGTCACTGTGATAGTTTCATTAAAATTTCATATAAGGTGAATAAAAATAATTTAAAAAATAGAAATAGGATTTAGCAATGAAGTTATCTTAAGGATGTTACTTCTAAAGGAAAAGACATGGATGTGTACATTTTCCTCATGCTGAAGTGACTGCTGAGTAAGTTGAAGAAGTAGATGTAGGTTCTTTTTTAGCTGTATTGTGTAAAATATATTTAGCTAACATGGTTCTTACTCTTTATGCATGGAGTTTTTGAAAGTTACAGAGTTCAGTGGCTATCTATATCTAATATTGGTTAAATAAAATTCAACCTGTAGCTCATAGCTGATTCCAAATCAAATAAAATTTGTTTTGTTGTCACGTACAGGGTGATTATAATGGTGTAAAACATTGCATTAAAAAGCTTTATCCCCTCACTCCCCAAAGTAAAAAAAAAAAAAAAGGGGGGGGGGGCTAAAAAGCTCTTTAGCTAAAGCTTTTTTGACGTAGGACATTAGGACATTTTTTTTTTTCAGATCATTCTCCTACACATATCTTTGTGAGATTCCAGAGGATAAAGTCATATAACAGTATATTATAAGTGGTTCTTCTCTATGAAACATTAACAGTATTAGAAAACCCCTTGTGTATTTTCTGGGCATTTTGATATGAAACTTAATACAAAGTGTTTTCAGTTGGAAAATGTGCCTTTAAAATTTCACATGTTCATTTTATGTATATCTGTGGTAATCTTTTTTGGTATACTTGACCACACAGTATTACCAAGTGATGTCTCATAACAGTGTCAGCTATCCTAACGTTGTTAGGGGGGAACGTAGTCTTTTCTGTTCCCCTCGTTTCTCTTTATTATTGGATTAATGTCTATTTTGAATAGGTTTCAGTTGACAAATTCACCTGCTTCAGCCCTTTTTGTTTGGTCTAAATGTCAAACCCAACACAGGCTTTTGTACAGTTTTTTCCGCGGCAGCAAAATGGAGACAAGGAAGCTGCTGCAAGATATTATCATTTGGTGGGGGGAAGAAGTGTCGATACTGAGTTGAGAGAGACTTGTCTTCTCACCCTACATACAATAATGCCTATTTTTCACTAACTTGGAGCCTCTGGTTTTGTGGGCGCTCCCTCCCCGGCAGGTATTTGTGCTTACGTGAAACCTGGATTATCTCAATATTTATATTGATAGTCATACTTAATTCTGTACATGACAAATAAAGCAAGCTATGGTATGTTTGGGTTGGAAGGACACAGAGAGGAAAGGGAAAAAACATAGCAAGAGATTCTTCGTGTCTAGAACACACAGGAAAGAAACTATTTCTAAGAACAATTTGTGATTAGAGTAAAAACTGTAACATGAAATACTGCATACGAATTTCTCTAAAGTCAATCTATTGTGGTGACATTGCTCTAGTATGTGTACATGCACATAAATAATGTATATGTACTATACATATATACATACAGTCTCTAGAGGTCAGTAGAATGTAAGGAATGGGCAGATGTTCAGTTTTCTAATAGGAGACTTCGAGATGCAGCATACCAATTGTTGCTACCTAGAAAAGATGAATACGTTTCTAATGAAATTTGGAAGTGAAGTAATTAATCAGAGTTAACAAAGAGCTGAATGAAAGAGAATTATGTCTGTCTTGTTGCGGAAATGAGTGTAAATTATTTGTTTTGGGCAAATTCCTCATAAATGCTCATTTACGTTCTGAGAAACTTGACAGAAATCCAAACCGTGATTATTGTATTATAGTTCATTATATTGCATCTCCTTACTACCTTTTCTGAGAGGATTTTTTAGAATCACGGAAATAAAAATTAAAATGGTCTTTTGAGACGGCATATGTCAAATACTAAGCAAATCAGGACTACAGTGCAGGCAACACATTTTCTTTTCATGTTTAACCCAGGTAGCCTTGGCCAGCCTTAACAAATTAATTGTTTTATCCTTGTTCACCACCTCCTAAAATTAAATCTTCTGAATGAACTGATCACTTATGGTTGAAGGTTCTATTTTCTTTTTAAAAACTATTTTGATAGTCTCTTATTACAAACTGGAAGTTTGGGGTTTTTTTTTAATGTTCCACGACTTGATTTTGTTTTGTTTTGTTTTCAGGCAAACTAAGCAGAGGTAGAGCTTTTATCTCCAAAGCAGTTGATTCGAATTCTAATTTATGCTGCAAGTATAAAGGAGTTTTGTGTTTCTAGTGGTGTTTCATGGATCTAACATCAGACTTTAAAACAACCATAATTCTGTGGTAAGGAATAGTTGAGAAAGGTAGGAAGTGGTATTGTAGATGAAGTGTGAGTTGACATTGCTATGGTCCTTTGAAAGAGATCTGTCTGCATTAGAGCAGGCAAGCAGGGTGGGGGTGGGGGAGGGGTTAATATATTCTTTATTTGTTTGATTCTCAATTCTGGTTTGGATGCAGAATTTTTATATATTGAAAAAAAAACAGTCTAGACTGTTCTGAACAATAAAAGTATGTCAGCGAGCTGAATGAAAAAGTAGATGTTTTAATAAGTTTACTGATTCTGGAACATACACGAGTACATTGTTTTATGTTTCCATCCTTTCTGGAGAAGAATGTAATGAACCAGTTTACCATTATGGGACTGATTTTTTTTTAGTCAGTATCAGACCAAAAAGATACTGGAATCTGTAGTGAACACAGAAATAATTAGCTTTATTAATCTGATGGCATTGCGCTAGCAAAAATTCAGTTTTGAGTTGATTCATAGAGGTGATTCCATGTTGGCACTTGCTGGGTGTGTTTGGTTTCAGTACTGTCTAGATTGTGGGGTTCTATTTCTTATTAATTTCATGTTTTTCCTCATGTTTGTAAAAAAAAAAAATCTGAAAAGAAAACAAAACACTTCTAAAACTTACTCATGCTCACCAAGCGCTAATTCATCAACCACTGATCAAATGTTTCTCACCTTTAGTCTAAGCAGAAAACACAATAGTTCTTGACAAGTGGAACTGGGTAGCATGTATCTATAGCACACACATTATTGTTCAATTTGATAATGGATTGTGCTGCAACATAGGTCCTTTTAAGGCATACTTGTGTGGGAAAATGTACTAATGTAGCTTTAGCACTCTCTTTACACCACTATGGTTACACACGGCTTTTAGTATCTTTGAAGATGCTTGCAGTTGCTGCCTACCTACACTACCTAAACTCGAAAAAAAAAATGATTCTAGAGTCAGGCTGTGTTACAGTGACACATGTATATTGTTGTATATACAACGTAGTTAGGCTGTTAAATTTATCCATGTATATGGGTCCTTAGAAATGACTGGTTTATGTGCTCTCTTTTTCTCTTCAAAGAGGCTATTTGTGTGACATTTGATATCTTCTGTTCATGTTGTAGTTATGTTTTGTATTGTAAAATATTGAGCGGACAATTCCTGTCCTGGAATTAGTTAGGTCATCAGTTCCCTGTTTAGTAGGCTTTTAGTTATTTCTGTTAGTTTGCCTAGAAGCTGTGCTTCAAAAATCTCTATATATCTATGATGTCCCTAGATACTCTGGAAGGCATCTTTCAAAATAGCTTATGGAACTTCTTTTAAAAGTGAGCTAAACAGAGTTAATTGTTGCAGGAATCATTCTGTTTTTCTTCCCCTGCTGTTCTTTGAGTGTACTGAAAACTGTCTTGAAGCATTAGGTGGACAAAGCAAAGAAAATGCGGAAGGGGAGCTCAAACTGCAATGTAGCTACTTTTGGAAGAGCAGGAACACTATCAACTCTAAATTTTCATTAAATATATGCTTTTAACATAAACTGTGGAGGTGATGAAAGACGTACTTACATTCATTATTAATATGTTCTGATAAATAGTGAAGATGTATGGTCCTTATTGGAGTCTGGTAGCTCTCCACGTAAACAGTACAGGGAAGTTTGAAGATCAGCGTGGTTCTGGTATGTGAAGTTGCGGTATCTGAATATATGAAAACATCACTTCAGAAAAGAAGGTTAGATAATGTGTCTGCGTGAAAGAGATCTAGGTGCAGTGTCTTTGCACAGCTAAACATAACTCTCTGATTCTCCATTTCTTGGCTTCTTAGGGACACACATGCTGAGATGTGATGCTGCTGAGAAGGCAGGAGACTTGTGGAAAAGCCTGTGGTTTTAGTCCATTGCAGAGAAACATACAGTCAATTCGGCGTTAAACCCTGGCATTTCTGTCTGTGCCTCCTTACTATTTTTCAGGGAGCTGGCAATGGTGTTTTTTTTTTTTTTTTGGTGAGCTAAGTTCCCACTCAAAGGAAATAAATACCTCACTGAAGTATGGGACGAGATGACATTTTTAGAAAGCAAGCTAGGCTAAACTCAGTTTCCCTTGGACACTCTGCTGGATTCTGGGAGGGACTTACTTACTAGGCATTTAATATCTGGAGAACCACTGTCTTGGGGTATACCTGCTTGTTTGCTGTTTTAAGTACAAAGAACCAGTATGGCCCCTCAGCATTTTATGTTGTGGTCTTAAATACAGAGTTATTTCATGTGCTGAAATTAATGCTGAAGAGCCTGATCTCACAGTTTATATAACACTGAAGGCCAAGTGAAGTTGATGTAAGCAAAAGAGAAGTATTACTTCTGTAAATGGATATTTATTAAAGTTCAAAAATGGCAAAGTTGTCAGAGCTGTTGAAAACAAATGGTGAAGAATCTGTTTCCTCAGTTTGAAATGAATATAGGCTTTTGGTTTTAGTTGTTTTATGTCCGTATATTTTATTTTGCTTACCTGTTGTGCTTATGTGCTTATGAGCTCTCGGGCACGGAATAATTATACTATAACAGCAGTGGTCTGTACTTTTAGATACAGTGGCTGTTGTCTGCCTCACTGAGAACTCTATGAATGTTTGTGGGGGCAAAACTCAGTCTCAGAATTATCGCTTCTAAAAAGTGCATCCATTTTCATTGGGATTTTTTTCCCCATCAGAAATGTAAACAAAATAATAGTGGGGGGAGGAGGGGGTGTTAGATCCAGCAGTTAGATCCAGGTGGGTATCTAAGTGAGGCATATTCTTGATTTCAGGAACGTAAGGAGTGGGTTTGTTGTTCTATGGACTGTTCTTTATGTCCCCGGTCAGTTACACACAAGAATGTGGAATACCTGGATACAGCAAAAATATAGATAATAAGATTCTGTCTTAACCTAAGAAAATATTCATCACATTCACCTTTCAAAAATATGTTAAAAAAAAAAAAGTGTTTTTAAATAATAGTTAAGATAACAGTGGGCAGAGTAAGTAGTATGTATGTATTTTACACCCTACACACTTCAAAGCATGCTACTGGAGAATTATGGGTTCTTTTGAATCTACAGCCTAGTAGACAGTCCATTTATAGGTAATCATAATATTGATAAATTGTCAGTGTGATTATCTGTTATTGTAGAGAACTTGATTTCATGACACAATTGGTCTTCTGGTTCTGTGTTCATTGTTTTATTTCTTTGTGACGAGAGGTGTACGCTTAGAAACCAGGACAAAAGTGCTCGCCTTCTAAAACAACCACAGAATTCCGAGAGAATTATGTGCAAACTTGAGTAACCATGACATTTGGATGGAAAGAAATCTGAAATGACAGTAATAACCACTATCACTGTAAAATTACAAATTATTTCAATTTAAGTAGTTTCATTTTTCTGCACACATTTTAAAATCTGTCACCATAAGCTGCTGACTTCATCTCGAATGCATTCTGCAGTCTTGACAGTTGTTGTGGATTTGTTAATACTAAATCAGTAATTGTTGGCTTTGAAGAGGGATCCAGCATCTTCAGCAAGAGCTTATTAAACTGTAAAATATGGATTGCCTTTACCCTAATGGCCTCTGAATCCTATTACCATCCCATTAGAGAGTGGGGGATTTTAGTAATTCTGTTGTTGTTTCTAGTGGGCAGCGAGTACAATGGGGAAGGGCAGGGGTTAATGCAATTCCTCTCCTGTAATAGTGTAACAGGGAGTCCTTTATCATTCAATGGCAGTCTTTTCCTTCATGCAGGGAGAGTGGCTTCAACCGTACACACCCCCAACCCCCCAAAACCATCCAAAACCCCCTTGAGATTTCCTTCAGTACCTCCGCTTTGTAAACAGAATAGAAATGAATAAGTTGATAAATAAGCAAGTGCCAAGTAGGATGCAGTCTAGAAAGGTTTTCAATTGCTATCATTATGCTAAGAGGTATATTCAAATGCCTCTTGAGTCAAGATCATTATATTTTTAATTATTTAATTGCATTGATACCATATTATTCTGATTGGTTTCCAAAAACATGAAAGCACCTTATTCCTTTCTTCATCAATATACAATGTGAAAAGTGTAAACCAAAATGTGAAACAAAGTCAGGGGAAAACAAGTGGCGTAAGTGGAAGTGGCGAGAGTGAAACTTTTGTACATGGGATGGTAGTTGCTTATTTTGATCTGTATAAACTACCTCCAGTGATAGTACGTCTTACTAGAGGAATGATTTCTTAAAAGTTCACAGTAGAAAGGAATGTGAAGCATTAATACGTATTAGGTGGGGGTAGAAAAAGTCACATATAGAGGTTCTGTCTGACTTCAGAAGGGAAAGAAGCCAGTATGAAACTTTTTCAGCACGTGGTAGGATTAATTTTTTTTTTTCCAAGTGTTTCGTGGAGATTTATTTGATAGTTAAATTCCAAATGCTAGAGGCAACTTGCTTCTGATTTCAGAACAGGATCAAAAAGGGGAAGATTTCAAACAGATATTGCAAGATAAGTTGAGAGGGACTTGTCAGTGTAACTTTTCAGATAAACAATAACTGATATACTGATGTGCATACCACATTGAGTTGGGATTAGTCTGATTCATTAAATGCTTCTAGGTAATACTTTCCTTTTTAAATAAAGACAAAAGGGATTATTATTCAAGGCAGTTACCTTACCTTTATGTATTTATTTAAGAAATCGGAAAATACTTGTAAGAATTGGAGTCTTCATAACTGGTTTTTCTTTGTTTTCTTCAACGTTTGTGTTTGGTTCTACCACAGTGTTGACTATAAATACAACAGTTCACTTTATTATTGTATGCGAGTAGTAAGGGCTAGAGAAGAATCTGATAGAAGAGAAATGGACTGCTTTTTCTTAAAGCGCAATCAGTAGTAGTCATATGAGTAGCTTTTTACGTCCTACCTGTATTTATTTATGCCTCCTGCATGTTTGATAACAGAGCCCAAGAAAGCAAAAGAGAGAGATCTTTACAGAAGCACTTGAGATTGAGTGCTCTATAAATATTAATTAATTTATCTTTGCAGTATTCCCTTGTTTAAGTTTGTGGGGCCTTGCAGTTGTTACACGCATGCTTGCTCACATGTGGACAGGCACTTAGATCTGTTTTCTGTCACTGGAAATACTCAGACTTGAAGAAAAGGAATTGGGTAGCTCCTTGTCTTTCTGCGTTCGTTACTTCCTAGAATGGGGTATCACAACTGCTCATCCTTCCTGTGAATGTTGGAAAGAGAAAGCCTGAATTCATATGTTGTAAGAATTGCACCTAGATAATCTGCTCACTTAGAATGTAAAATCAGGAACTAGTAACCCAGTTTCTTCATTGTGGAATAGATATGTTGTCTTCTCTTTTATAAAAGTAGTGAAATTCAAATGCCTTACAGTATGTTATACAAGTAGGTCAGTGTTATAGCTGGAACCAAATCAACCTATTTGTCAGCAAACTATTTTCCCTGCTGAAACCACCCTCTTCTTGATTTACATTGGGTAGAGTCTGTATGTCTCAGTGGGACAAAGTCTGGTTAAGTGCTAAGCAAATATGTGGGAAGGTATGTCCATTTATTGTTGAGTTAATAATCTAATTATAACCTACGTACATAAATATTTAGTATCTGAATATTTTAAGGGTTTTCTTCTTGCTTATGAGCAATTTGAAATAAGAGGTTACTAATGGAAATGTGCTTACTTTAGAAAATGAATTTGTTCTTCTAAATCTCAGAATTAATCTTTGTTCTAATCAGTAGGACCTAGATGATAATGGTAGAATAAGGGAGTATATGTTACATTTCTTTATTTGAATTTTGCATTAATTTCAGAATTTTGCTACATCCTTTCAGAACATACTTAGTGGAACAAAAATTCAGTAGCAGTATTGGTTGAGTTCCTAATTAATTTGTATGCTCTCAAGTATACAAATGATGAAGGTCAATAAACAATGTTTGGCAATACAGGTGTTGCAAAAAAATAATTCATTTTAATGACAAAATTGTAATGAAGGGCAATGTTACAGGGCTTTTGCTCACAGTTTTCTGTGAACAAAGGAGATGTGCATGATGACCCTCGCAAGAGTAAGGAGAGTTTGATTCTGCGTTTGCAGGTGCAAAGCGTAGTGCATGCACAAGAGTATAAGTGGAGTGAAACATGATCGTTTGAAGACTAATTTTTTCAGGGATGTAATAAGCAATAAATATATAAATTATCTAATTGATGTTATCTTTGGACCTTTTAGCATTACTCCATTTGGTTAATGCTATTTTGTGTATTGAACAGTGTGGTTCAGCCACTGTCCTCACTTGTGATGTATCAGTATGCTAATACGGTTTGATTAGTTTCTACGATACAACCAAGTTTTAATTTGAAACCCTTATTTCGTAGAATCATAGAATAGTTTGGGTTGGAAGAGACCTTTAAAGGTTATCTAATCCAACCCACCTGCAATGAGCAGGAACAGAGCGCAGAGCCTCGTCCAACCTGGGTGTTAAACATCTCCAGGGATGGAGCGTCTACCACCTCTTTGGGCAACCCATGCCAGAGTTTCACAAACCTTATTATAAAAAAAAATTCTTTCATATACCTAATGTAAATCTACCCTCTTTTAATTTAAAACCATTACCCCTTGTCCTATCGCTACAGGACCCGCTAAAAAGTCTGTCCCATCTTTCTTATTAAGCCCCCTCTAAGTACTGAAAGGCTGCGATAAGGTCTCCCCAGAGCGTTCTCTTCTCTAATCTGAAAAACCCCAACTCTCTCAGCCTGTCCTCATAGGAGAGGTGTTCCAGCCCTTGGATCATTTTTGTGGCCCTCCTCTGGTCCTGCTCCAACAGGTCCATGTTTTTCCTGTGTTGGAGCCCCCAGAGCTGGTCACAGTACTGCAGGTGGGGTCTCAGGAGAGCAGAGTAGAGGGGCAGAATCACCTCCCTTGCCCTGCTGGCCGTGTTTCTTTAGATGCAGCCCAGGATGCAGTTGGCTTGCTTGGCTGCCAAGTGCACATTGTTGGCTTGTGTCCAGCTTTTCACCCACCAGGACCTCCAAGTCCTTCTTGGCACGTCTGCCCTCAATCCCTTCATCCCCCAGCCTGTATTGATAACCGAGGTTTCCTGACCCCGGTGGAGGACCCTGCACTTGGCCTTGTTGAAGCTCATAAGGTTCACACGGGCCCACTTCTTGAGCTTGACCAGGTCCGTCTGGATGGCATCCCATCCCTCGGGCGTGTCAACTGCACCACTCAGCTTGGTGTCATCTGCAGACTTGCTGAGGATGCACTTAATCCCACTGTTTTATGTCATTGATGAAGATATTAAACAGTACTGGTCCCCGTACAGACCCCTGAGGGACATCACCTGTCACCAAGCTTTTTCTGGACATTGAGCCATTCACCACTACCCTCGGGATGTGATCGTCCAACCAATTCCTCATCCACTGAACAGTCTACCTATCGAAGCCATGTCTCTCCAATTTAGAGAGAAGGATGCTGTGTCAAAGGCCTTAAATCATACTGGCTTGTGTTTTATAGTGCTACAGCTTGTTAGGAATATAGCTAGTAGAAGGCCTTTTTTACAGGAGGCTTATCATTACAACTTTTTTGTTTCAAACCTACACTACTGTATTTTTGAGTATGTGCTTTTAAACTGCTGTTTTAGAATGTACTATAGACTGGGAAGTGCTGTCATGGATTTATGGGTTTGGGGTTTTGTTGGGTTTTTTAAAACGTGAGTTTTATTTTCATTTAAATACATTGTGATTAAACTTCAACCGATTTTTTAAAAAAGCTTTAAAACAATTACACTTTCTCAGTTTGCTTTTTGCGTTGGAAAGCTGACCTTGTACATTAAGTAGTAACATTAATCTGCCATCAAGATCATATTGTTTAAACATTTGACATATGCCAGAGGAGGTGGAAGGGAGAAACAACAAGCAAGTAAAACGTTTGTGCCAAAGAGCTGCGTTTTACATTGACAAATAACATTGGTCTCTTATCCCAAATGTAATTATAAGAGAGCCAAACCTAATAAAGTATGCACTATTTTCATTTTAATCTGTAAAACAAAAATGCAGTGCTTAGGGGAAACAGGGTAGGTGGAAGTAGCTAAACACAGAGGTAAAGAATTGCATAGTCATAAATGAAATAATTTTCATGCAGGTTTAGAGGTCGGTTGTTAAACCCTGGGCTAATAACTTAGGAGAAAGGTTTCGGTCTAGTTTCTATAATGTAGTAAAGTAAAATGGAGTATCTCACTATTGAAGATCATTGATTCTACTTAGTAATTGTTCTTTTGGATAGAAGTTTGATTCTCTCTGGACTCAGTAACACTTTTATTTTACTTTAATTCAGCTCAAAAGGAAGACTGAAGTATAAAAAAGTAGTCTAGTCCTTTCAAGCCAAAGTAAATTTTGACTGCTGGAAGGAGCTTTCTACACCTAATGTTATTTTTCTGTATACTTCTGTCATTAAACAGTTCTTTAATTCAAAGGGCAAAAAATGTCTTTCCAAATCTGGTTTCAGTTGTGTGGGTCTGAACGAAGAATTGAGACCTAAAATGCATGAATGCTATGCATAGAGGACTTCAAGCTGCAGCATCCGTTTATATTTCAAGAGCTGGATTGTGCCCTTTTGTGTGTACTTGGTTGAGTAATTTAGTCTGCATAGGATATTTAAGCTAAGCAAGATGATCTGTTCTTGTTTGGATCACAGGTTTTGTGTTGGTCACATCTGAAATAACTTCCTTAGAAAAACTAATTTGGGAAGGGTAGAGCCTTGTTACGGGAAGGCAAGTAACCTGAAAGGTTGAGCTTAGTGTCTAAAAATAACTTTAAATTAATTAATTCTTTCTTGCAATTTTCTGATACCGGCATACCACATAGGGGAAAAGCCAAGAAGCTAATTGAGTCAGGATTAGCTTTGTTCTAACTCTAATCCAGCAGATAGTTCTGTTATTTTTCAGAAAACGTCTGCTAAGCAACTGTCGGGAGGCCCAGCAGTTTGAAAGGCGTCATTTGCCTCCTACCTCCCACCCCGCATTGTTTTCAGCAGCAGGAACTGCAGTTTCAAATTCATCGGTTAAAGAGTCCATCCTGAAAAGTTCAAGAGAGATCTTCTTCCAGGGATGTTTATTTGAAATGCAGACATTTTGAGGGCAGAAAATAACCTGTCCGCATATAATTATATTCTTAAATAAGAAGTGGTGATTAGTTCTTGAGATGTTTTTGTGGGTTGGTGACCAGCACATCCTTTCACAGTGATGTGTGAATTGTAGTCCTGCTGATTTCAAGTTAGTGGAACAGTGCGATTGGAGCTTTCAGATAATTAAGGCTGGCATGGCAAAGGACAACGGTCTCTGTTCATATTTTTCCATGTCAAACTCCAGTAAGTTTCATCAGGATATCACATTTTTTATTACGGGAACTTTAGGATTGTTGCCTTTACCAGCCATACTTATCCCAAGTGCAGTGTGTTACATTTCTTGTTGAAATGTTTGCATGAGCTTGCATAAGCAGTGAGTCTTTTTCAACCTCACTGGTGGAACTGGTATTACTCATGATGTTCTGAATTAATTGAATGTTGTGAAATGCAATATGCTTTTTGCAAAGTAGGAATGATTTCTGTGCAATCTTGGCATTGTATTTCAAACCCGTACTAAACTGCAGTTGTCATACAATGTGTTTGCAATACCTGTATATTAAACTAGAGCTATCTCAGTATCAGTAATTTTGTGTGGTGGCACATGTGGAGTTTTTTAATACTTATTCCTTCCCTGCCTTTTGATGAAGAAAGAACCTTTCCTCTACATTAACAAAAGGCCGATCTGCATCAGAAGTCTGCTTTTTGAATTAAAACATTGAGTTTAATTTGTGAATGAATTTGTACCCTGGTAGCTCTGGCATTGGTGAGGGATGCAAATGACACTGATTGAAGCAAGTATCTGATTGAAATGGAAGATTTGAATGCCCTAGACACGTACGACTCTTAGAAGACAGGCGTTGCATATAGCTTTTCTATGCTTGATGCCAACGTTGTGACCATCAGAATGCAGGAAATGGAAGAGTCACTCTTGGTTCCCCCACCCTCCGCTGTCATCTTTCTCCTTGCTTCCCCAAAACATATCGTAAGCAGAAGCACTGCTGCAAATAATATATAACTGTAACCCAATATTCTAATACATTCCATTTATTTCCTTAACAAAAATGTCCGCACAGGTTTTTATTAATCACGTACAAAATTATTCTGTGTGTATATGGAGAGAGTGGTATATGCACATAAGAAACCAGATTTATAAAATGAGAATTGAGAGAATTGGTGTTTTCTTTTCACATCGAAGTATCCTAATTCAGAGTGATTATCCCACTCGGCACTATATGGAGTTAAATCCCTCATTTGCTGTATGCAATACAGCATTTTCATTCTTCATTGAAATTTCAAATGCCTCTTTCCACTAGTACAGAATTAGTTTGTCCTGTTGTGTGACTATGCATTGGCATAATATATAGTCTGTTTTCCCCCTCTCTCCTGTTGGCTGACTACAAAAGGACGTAATGTATCAGTGGCTGGTTAGGTACCACAAAAAAAACGACCTGCAGTTGCACTGACACTGCAGTAAATTTGACGGGAAGGTGCTCTTTGCTTTCTGTTTTCACCTGCATGGTTTAGTAGTAGTTTCTTCCAGTATCCATTGTCACTGCTGTCTTTGTGGTACCTGGCCTTCAGGAGATGCTCCCGTGCGGCATTGGCTTTTTACAGAAAGGCTAGTTTAAAAGTTCGGAGCGGTACTGCAGTCACTGCAGTACACTTCCTTTTTGTTTGTATTGCTGCCAGTCTTTGTGTCGTTGTGTTGTGTGTGAGATTTCTGATATAATCCTGAGGAAAGGTGTCTGAAAAGGTGTCTTTCATCTCCTTGACTTGGGGGGGGGGAACAAAAACAAAGCCCAAAGATGGGCATTGTTATGCTGGGCAGCAGAACTGCCCGTTTCTGCATCTTGTGGTTGTAGAAAAGCTTCATCACCTGAATCTAAAATCTAAAGGGATCTGAAGATCTCTGGATTTTTTTTTTTCTCAAACTTTGTTTTCATGTGGGTTGTTTTTCTTTCCTCCTATGCTTAGGCAACACTTTCATGTGTATCCAGCTACTAACTGTAGGACCTTGCTTTTTTTTTGTGTAAGTAAAGTGGATTTCACCTTGAAATAGTAAACTCTTTAGCTGTTTTGTTTGCCTATTTAGGAAATTGTATGCTTCTAAGTTTTTGACTGTGTTTTTTTTATTCAACTTCTTTAACATCAAATTAGCAAAAATAAAAGGTATATTAAAATCATTAGAGAGAGTGAGTTCCTGCTTTTACGTGAGCTCAATTTTCTCCTGTGCTAGGTCTCCTGAGATCTGTAGACAGTCAGTGCCAAGATAACATTGGCACCATTTTCTTATTGCCATGGTGATCTTCAGCTCTGCTGAATACTCAAGGGAGACTATGGTATTTTAAAGCAAGTAGGATTTTGGTAATTAAAAAGGCTGGAAGGAATAATCTTTCTAAATTTTACCAGCTTGGGTAAATAAGTATAATGAATTATGTCTGAATAGAAAAGTTATTCGTCTGCTTTACTTGATTAGGACTCTGCAGAGGTCTTCAGAAATTCCCCCGCCGTGAGCAGCACGGAGCAGCCAGGGCTGCCCTGCCTGGAGCCAGGCTGCCCTCCTGGGAGAGAGAGTGGCCAAAGCGGGCTGCCACCCCGCTCCTCTCCCCTGCCACCTGCACCAGGAGGTTGGGGCAGGAACACCTTCCACAAGATTTTCCAGTTAAGGCTATTGCTTGAAAGTTGAGCTCCTCCTTTCTATGCTGTTTTATCAAATACAAATTTCGCACGTTACTGAAGGCAGTGAATGTTTGAGGCTTTCTGTTGTTTTCTCTGTGGTGGCCTAGTTTTCCGCTCTGTGTGGTTAGAGCATGAGTCAGCACTTGGAGTTGGTTTCGTAGTGTTCTCAGATACTCCCTCCGCTTTTTTTTTTTGGTGTCCTTTCTCTTTTTATGACTTTTTCAAGCGTAGCGATCGGTGCACAAAGGCAGTGTAAAGCATGCTGACAGGAAGGATAGTGAGACACCTGCTATGCTAATATGTTTGGGTTTTTTAAAAAAAAAAAAGTTATGAAATCTTTGTACTCAAATGATTTCAACCTGTTATTTCAGGCCAAATTTAGCCCTTCGGTCACAGTAGCTATTTTTGCAGAGCTGTATATTGTCTTTAACGTTCATGTAAAATACACTTTTGGCAAGCAAATAAATATTTAAAATGAAACTTAAGTTGTTTTGTATTAAATTCTTGGATATTTTGTCAAAAAATAGAAATTATTGTGTCGATTTGTTATAACTGCCTCCATCCGTATGCATTGGCTCATTGTTATCCATCAGAAGTTATCTGCTAATATTGCTGGTGATTTGGGGGCAGGGGACATTTCTAAATACTTCTTTCATAATAGATGAAATTTCAGTTTGTTAAGTTGCAAAGTAGAAAAAGGAAGCAGCATTCTCCTTCAGTATACAGGTTAATCAAGTCACATCTGAAAGCCCCCCATTATGCTTATAGTGTTAAAAGAGATTTCAGTCTATGTTGTATGCTAAAAAGCCATGTTCTTCTCAGGCCAGATTTTAAGGTGTGCTGAAGCAGAGCTCCCACTGCCCTCGTGACTTCACAAAGTCGTAGATGCGGTTACTTCAAAACAGGATCAGTGTGCGTACCCCTTTTCATAGCAGTTAGTTTAAAAACTTCAGCGGATCCTAGACTATTTGTAGCCCATTACTTCCTTCAGTGATCTTCATATGGGAGCTCTGGAACAGCATCGCTACTGTGGAAGCAAAGGTTTGGCAGCTTTGCGTGCTCTCCAGCACAGTCAGCTAATGAAGGAAAAGATTGCCTTCTGGGGGGAATACAAAGCAGGTGTTGTGCATGTGTACATACACCCACCCTTTATCCCCCAGTTCATCTGGAATCCTCCTGATTCGCCTTGGACGCTACTGCCTGATCCTGTTCTGTGCCAATATGTGTAACAACACAATTTCACTTTTGGAGAGGTAGGTGGATTTGGACAGCTCTGCATCAATTCCTGAGGACACAGAGTAACTTTCCCCAAATGGTTCAGTCTCTAATTAGTGGGCACAGAGCCTTGCCAAGAAATGCATTTCTGGCAGAACTCCACTTTCACTGGGTGGGTCAGGATTTTCCTGATCATTATTACTGTGCTTCATATGTGATTGATTTTCTTCAACTGGATGTAACCCTCTAGTTTGGGTTGGGTTTTTTTCATGTTAGTGTAAGTGAAATTAATCTTTGGTGGAGTAATCTTTTAATATTTGTTTGTTTTGTGGGTTTATTGTTGTTTTTTTAATGTATTTTAAAATGTTTTAATGAAAGCGGCCATTTAGGTAGTTTAGAAGCGTGCCAGCTTCTCCAGTTATTTGCATTGCTTTTTTATTATTTAAAGACCACAGTCCAACCATGCTCTAAATTTACTTTCCTCTAAAAGGTGTAAAACTGTTACTTACCTGGCTCTGAGCAAGGATTACAGTAAATAAATAAGCAAAAGTCTCTGTCTAGTTATTTTTAGCTTAACTATACTTCTTTTCTTCTTATTTCAGTTCAAGATGAGATGAGAACTGCAAATAGCCTAAATTAGTCTGTAGCATTTATATCTTGTTAAGTTTCCTGCTTTGGAAAATATGCAGGAAAATGATTATACGTGGTATTCATCTAGAGGCTGATGAGTTTGTTATAATTATGAAGGTAGATGTAATGAGACAAAAACATCTCTCTCTTTAGCCTCTCTGAGGAATTCCTTCCCTCCATATTGCTGTTGGGTTAACTATTTTCTAACCAAAGAGTTCTTCAGCATTCACTTCTGATATTTTGGGGAGTTTCCTCAATTACTGTGTAGGAGATTGATTGGCAGCTCTGGCATTAGCATTTATAGGTGATAACTAATTAAATTCTACATGCACATGGGTGGATAATAAAGACCCTTTCGCATCTCATTTATTAAGACAAATCTCCAGTGTAATTATCATTTTACCATTATTTAGCGTGCTTAATAACTCTTCTTTGTCTGTTGAGTAATTTTCTGGTTCCTTCTAAAATATAGACTGAACTGAGAAACATCTCAACGCTTTATCTTGTACAAAGTTACAATTTAATATTTTTAGTTTTGGTTTATGCTTACTTTGATCTTTCAGAAAGTAAATTTTTGTTGTTTCTGCTTGAAGTTTTTCAAATAGTTTGGTAATTCCTAGGCTGTCTTCAAATATTTAATAGGCAGTATGAAGCGTTTAGCTGAGGAAACTGAAAGATAAACATGGGTTCAATTTATCATTTCCTATACAGGGAATAGTGTTAGCCAGGAATCTGTGAGAATGAGACTATGAATATTTGCTGTTTGATAATGAATGCTGAAAGAGTTTCCTTGATATCAGTGTAAGAACAAATTAGAAATTGCTCTTTTTTTTTTTTTTTTGGTTTGATGATAATTTTTGTTTATATGGTAATTTTTTTTTTAAAGCTCCCACATTCTTTATTACTTCTCAGTGTGACTGGATATTAATTTTGCTAACTTATATTGTGTACGACCATGAATCTTAAATTCTTTAAAGATTGCTCTCAAGTACACTATCAAGCAGTTCTGTCTGCAAAGTCCTCCCTTCCCCAGAGGATTCTGTCTGTACATTTTTTCTATGTGCATTTATTTACATGTTAGTAATGTGTATGTTTATATACAGTTGTCCAAATGTACCTGTGCAAGTGCTTATGTTTGAGAATCTAGAGAGATTACACTGAGACTGAGGAAAGCTTTCCATCATTGTGGTTCATCAACTTGAAATGTTTTTTATGATAGGGTTTGCATATATATACACACATATATTTTTCTATAAATTAGGGAGACGTAGTCATACCTACACTTTCATTAATCTTTGATGCAGTTAGACTTTTGCAGTTTCCACCTGCCCGTGTTTTTATTTTCCTGTTTTCCTTTTTTTCCCCATGCTGCTTCTCAAGTCTTTTCATTCAAGCTCAGCTGCTTTCTTATTTTTTATTTTCTGGGCATCCACAATTTAAAGTACAGCAGAACAGATATTCCTTTCTGTCCCAGGCCTATTGTTACTGTAGCTTCACAAAGGTTTGGTTAACTTTTATGTGGTGATACCCATTTCTAAAGGAACACGGGGTTTGGAGATATCTTTCCACTATTCTTTTGTACATCTCTACTGTATCTGTACAAGTGGTAATTTCTGGAGTCTTATACATTGACTATTTCAGTATAAACTTTTATAACAGCAGAAGTTTCACCCTCGATTGCAGGATGAATCTCTCTTTGTCTGATGTAGAGGTATTCAAGATTTCAGTGGAAGAAACAGCACGAGTTCTTCCTTCACCAGAAATTGTATGCTCTCTTAACTGTGTTCCTAGGTACTGCTGTCATTTTTCTGAAGCTTCTCAGAAATTTGACCTAGAATAGAATGTTTTTTACAATCTTAACTATGTAGATATTTAGCCATTATTTACCTTGTATGCTTATAGTAGTGCCAAGCCACAGTTTGCAGCCAAAGGCCCTCTGGCAGAGAAGGCATGTTTACATTTTTCACAGCAAGTTGAGATCGCTACCTGATACAAATTGTTATTAAAGAAATGGTCAGAAGAAATGCAGGAGACCTTTAAAGAGAGACTGGTCAAATATCCTGGTAGGTTTTTAACATGTTTTATATGACACAGCCATTCTTCGGCTAGTTCAATTTCTAAATTAAATGTAAACAATGTCTGCCTTTTTTGGCTTTTTAACTTTCCAACATCCTTTTTCCGTAATCCTCGAGTCTCTCTTGATGTGAAGTGATGATATGCCGTAGAAAAAGGGAGAGAGTAGTTTTTCTGTGGTCTCTAGAACAGTGAATGTGTATTGGCTTTAAAGTCATAGAATGCATGTCCACTCAAGTTAGAGATAATGCATTTACAGTATATGAAGGTTTTATCAAACAGCTCAGCCGTGCTTGTAGTTTAGGATGTAAGAGCATTGAGAGTGACTTCGCAGTAGTAGAGATTTTCTCAGCTGTTGTCAGCTCATCTGGGGCTCTGGAGGAATGCATAGCATAAGAGGATGTAGCACCTATGTCTGTGAACTAGACTCCATATTTCATCTGCAATCCTTGAAAACAAATCTAATTGCCAATAAGATCGGAGTGGATGCAGCTGCGAGAGTAACTTTGCGCACACCATTCAGTTTTTTGTAGTAGGCAAAAGATTAGTGTGGTCTGATTTATCTCATTTTCTGTTATTACAGGTACTTTCTGCCTATGTACCTTACGGTTTTTTGCCTTGAATTATATTTTCTTACAGGCTTTGATTTTTGTCAGTAAATACTCAAGGTTTAGGATGCGGTTGTAGGCAAGTGTGTGTGTGCTGATTTGTTTTCTGCTTCATGGACAAACTCATAGTGATAGGAATGATATGACTATTGCACTCTGGGTTGATCTGTAAAATACTTTTTTTTTTTTTTCCCCCAGTAAGCTGTTACTTCACAAGTGCCTGTGGTATAACTTGGCTCTCATGTTTTGCATTAAGGTCTTCATCTAATTTCTGTAAATTCCTTAGTTGCTGAGGACCAGGTTTTTATGTAAGTGACTGAAGATATTGATAACTTGTTTTGTAAAATGCATAAACATCTAAATCTCATTGGTGTGTTTATATTTTTGAGTGTTGGCACAAAAAAATGGAAAAAGTATTGGGAAAAAAAAAGCATGCTTAAGAATTGGAGGTTGCTATACTGGAAGAAAAGCTTGTCATATGCTCCTAGATGATAATTAGTGCAGAAACAGTTACCCATTCTCTACATCTTATACGGCAGAGAGTAAAGGTTGTAGTGTTCTCTGTATTTTCATAAATTTTGTTTTCAGAGACCCCAGTTTACTCAAAATTTCATGATGGTACACAGACATACTTTGTAGATTTGTCACTTTGATCTTTTAATCATTGTTCCATACTGTGTTGTCTTTTTATTTTAAGGTGTTCTGGTAGCAAAAGTCTTTGGATTGTTAAATAATTCTTAAATTAAGTCTGTCTTGTGAGAACTGGACAAGCCAGGATTTACAATAAGTCTGCATTTCTGAAACTCCAAATTTGTATTGTTAGCTAGCGGTGCAACTTTTGCTTCAATGTGCTTTTATTTTTGTATTTTAACTTAGTATTTGGTAAGAAGGACGTTTTGCAAGGACTTCTAAGGCCTGCTTAAAACCAACTAAATGCCGTGAAGACCAGGTCATTCACATAGCCAGCAAAGATGAAAATTTCATCGGAGAGTCCTCCTGTCCCTGCCAAAGTGACCTTGGTTGGTGGAAAGATGACAGAGTGCTTTCCTGGCTGTGCCTGACAGCAGTGCGATAGCAGCACATTTGACAAATCGCTCACATTAAAATGGGGGGCACTTTCGGCAGCGCTGGCGTCCTTATCCATCAGTCCTGATTACTACACAAACGTCAGCCATGGCATAGAGCACATTTGTCAGAGGGAGTAAAAAGCAGTTGTTAGTAAGAGCACTACCTGTCATACTAATGGACTAAAGCTTGCTACGTTCTGACTTGCAGGAGCCAGCGGATTTGCAAAATGGCTTGACCAGTACTTTGAGAAAACGCTTTCTGTTTGCGGAGTGCAATGGGATAATTAAACAGGGAGAACTACAAACTTTGGATGTGTATGGTTGAAAAGTTTCTTGAGTGCTTTGGCTACCTGAAGCATATTTGAGAGACTGTATTCTATGGAATGCTTAAGGCAGTAGGGAATCAAAACACATACTGTAAAAATTCTTTGAAGTGCCTAATTCAGGTGGTTTGTGGGGTTTTTTTTATGCTAATGGAGACACTATATAGTAGGAATTCATTAAAAAATATAAGTAATTGAAGCCTTGGATGTGGATTGATATTTTCAGTCATAACTACTTATTCTTGCATCCCATCTTTCTTGAGGGTTGTACATGCACGTCCAACCATTGCAAAGTTAGAAACTTTATCAACAAAGGCAGATTTCATTATCATAAAAGATAAAGTAAATATGGATCTGATTTATTTCACTGGAATATAGGTATACTTTAACTTACAGTGCTTATTAAATTTTGTCGATTCAACTTCAGATATGAGCCTGCACTCACCTGTAGTCTTTCATTTTTCACCTGTAGTCTTATTCAAAAACTGTTACCCTTCTTTAACACAGGTAGAATAAACCTTAGCAAAAAAAAAAATGCATGTAAACCTGAACGCCATCCAGTATAGTGGATACATCAAACTTCGGATGCAGATTGAGGGAGTTAGTACATCCATTTCTGTCTGGAAGACAGTAGAAACATCAGTGAACAATGATTGACTTTTCAGAAGGATTCTCTATGTCTTGATGATAAGAATGTCCATAATCCATAAGTAAGTTTATGATACTTTTAAACTGGATGAGCAGTATAGTGATTTCTTCATATCTTGGACAAATGCATAGTTCCTGGTCTAAGAAGTAGCAGCCTAGGATAACATTTCCTGAAAATGTCTTCCATCATATGAAGTAGAACAATTTTCTGCAGTTGTTGGTGGGACTGTGGTTTGCTTTTACTTGGTTTTGCTATTCTGTATAATTCATAAAGGATAAATCCCCTGAAGATTTCTGTATCATATCATCACTTTATAGCAAATCAAATAACTGTAAATAGTGGTTTCTATACAGACCAACCAATTTTATCCTTATTGAAGAGAATAGGACTATCCCATAAAGAAACAGCAGACCTCTGGTGTGACTTGTATATTGTAAAACTACCATTCCCAAGAGCTCATTAGAAACAGAGTTATTCTGATTTTCACTGACTCATTAGTCAGTATTCAGTGGGTAATAGATTTAATAAACCTCCAAATAATTATTCCAGAAAGAGTGAGTCATTTAAGTTCAAATGTGTTTACATTTGAACTGTTTGGGGTTTTTAGGGGAATTGGTGCTTTATATTTTTTTTAATGCCAATACTGTTTTCAACACAGCTTTTTCTGTAGAAGAATTTCTACTTCAGGTTTCAAACCTTTCATCTTGACTTGAAAAAGAATGCAAAGTATTTGATAGAGAATACCTCACAGTGAATGAATAAAATAATATTGCAACTAAGAAATCTCAAAAGCCATCAATTGCTAATTTATTTGCCCATGTGGAGTTTTTGTGATCTGGGTGTTTTTTTCAGAAGTTTCACCTCACAGTTGTCCTACCCCAATCATTACCAATTTAAACACAAAGCCTTTTTCCAAACACTGCAGATGCTAACAAAAAGTTAGCCAGGGGGGAAAGCCACGTCTGATTTTTCAGTTGCCCGTAGGTTCTTGTGTGGGAAACTTTCTTAGGTATTAATTTTCTATTTGTGGATGGTTAAATTTGCATTCATCAGGAAAGAAAATAGCAAATTCATCTGAAGCGGGAAGGACATTAGTATTTCTGTGGGTCTCCCTGGGATGCTTTTGACTTTGTATTGTGTATAAGAAGCTCAGTGTACAGAAGTCATTAAATACACGGGTCTGGTCGGCTGACAGCTTTGAATGAACATTCACATGTAATTGACTGTCGTGTATGCTCTCCATTTTGAGTTTAAACTTCTCTTCCGCTAAATAGAAATTATCATTTTCTTACATTGCACAATAAACTGAGGTCTCTCTCGCCCTTCCTTCAGTTTAGAGCATTTGATGCAGTGCAGCATTTGCTACCAAGTAGAAGCAATGGGGAGATGAGTTTGAAATGTGGGCATTCTTCTTTGCGATCTCTATTTAAACAAAACCAAACACCTCCTGGATTATTAGTAAATGTGTCAGGTGTGTTACCTGGGCACACCATTGCTTTATCTCTTTATCATCTTCCTGCTTTGGGAAGTATTAGCATGATTATTTTCATGGCCGTTATTAAACGAAGAATGGATTACTAGAATGAAATATTTTCTTAAAAGGTAACTGTAGTGTGTTTCAAAATGAAACACTCTGTTTTTAGTTACTGAGATTCCATTGAAACACGGTGTTGTAAGCCTTTCCTACATCTGCAAATGTGTGGTAGTAATTCTCCAAATAGCGAGTAACAGGTAGTAACCTCCAGCTTTTTTGTGTTTGTTTTACTAGAAAGAGCCCGTTAAAATTAGATCTTACTGGTAAAAAGTGATTACCTAAGATTATTTTGAGCCTATGAAATTAATTGAAAGATTACTTAGGTATTATTTAATTCTCTTTTTATTATGTCCTGGTATGCCTGAAAATGTTGATTTCTGTGCTTTTGTATCGATAAAACAGTGACTTGAGAAGATGAACAGTCTTTCCATTAGCATGGCTTTATTGCTCTGCCATTCTCTTTTTTTCCTTCTTAATAGATGTAATCAGTTGTGTCTGTATTTACATTAACAAATGTAGGCCATGTTTAGCTCACCAAGCTTGATGAAGAGTGTCTCTAAATGTCATTTATTGCTGAAATTCACACACAACCAAGAACATACGACATACAATGTTCCCTAAGCTAATCAAAATCTGTAGTTAGCTCTTTGAATTTGTTCTTCTTCCAAAACAGAGTGAAAGCCAAGTTGTTTTTACATTTTCTGGAAAATGGAAATTTCTGTAATGTTTCTTTGCCCAGAACACACCAGTTTGGGTAAGAAATGAAATTCCCAACAGTTCCGCGACTAGTCAGCATGAACCCTGCGCAGTCTGTCAGGTTCTCAGATCACCTGGTGCCTTGGGAAGGTAAGGTGGAGTTTGAAACCTGTAGGCATTTTCTGGAGTTTTTCTCTCTTAAGGCAGTGTGGAACAATTTGTAAGGCAAATTCTGGCAGGCTGTCAGGGAATCTGTTGCAAATAATGAACTGTGACGGCTGGGGTTTCCAACTAACTCTAATCTTCACCAGTGAACTCCTCTAACAATATTTTTACTGCATTCCTCTGCATATTGGAATACAATTACAGGGATATATGAGGACTAACGGCTAACTTAATGATTGTTCTGTGGTCTGTTAAAGAAGCCCTGAGGTTTATAGATTATAGCATCATTATGTCTCAGAAGTTAATAAGGGAGGGGTGTGGTCAATAGGCCATATAAAAGGCTTTTAAAGTAAGTTCACTAGTGCACCAAGGAAACACGATGAGAGTCGACACTCTGAATGTTGCAGACATCAAGTATTCATATGGCAGAATAGGAGCCGTATGAAACTGGTAAAGGGGGACGCTATGTAAAATAGTGGGGTACTTAGAACTTTTCTGCTACAGAAATAGGAGGTATCTTTTCAGGTACAAACTTTTGTGTTACGGAAGTTGTACTTCATCTAATTGTTGAAGTATTTATTTCAGAGTATTTTTCTTTATACGTAGGTTATGGATATTGTCGCTTGCCAGTTTTGCATGTGCCTTATGTGTTTGCATACTCTTCGTAGAATGCAAATAGGATCATCCATTTGCGCATGGTTTACATGGATAAATGTGTTCTTTCATTAAAATTCTATCGCTGGCACAACCAGCAATAGTGTGCTAAAACGTGAGAGACTACGTTCATTCAGCTGTCAAACCTGGAGAATTAGGCCTTAGCTATCTTCCTTACTCTAAATCCGTACGCGTGTCTGCTTTTTCAGACTTTTCTATTTATATTGAAATTTCAAGGAGACAGGAAGATATTGAATGTGTCAGAGTTCACTGCTAAAAATCGATATTTTGTAGAGGACAAGCCCTTTTTTCAATATACTGTGTTTTGAACAAACATTAGTAGAACCATAAAAATTTGCACACTTCTGTTTGTACATGACTTTGATGTTTCCTTGAAAGGAAGGTCCCTTTCTTGGAGGTCTCATTATTTACTTTGGAAAGTTTACTTGTCTTTTACCTTGCTGGTGTACTTTTTTTTGTAATAGGCTGCCTGAAAATAGTGCAACAATAGTCTCTGTAACTGTGTGAGTTCGACTTCTCTTTAGGTTTTGATGAAAAATACTACTTGCTTATGTACAGAATTTTGTGCTGTGTTCAAAATACTCCATAAAGGACTGTTAAAGCTGATAGAGAAAATTCGAGACATTCCAACCAACAAATATGGTCTTTGTTTACATACTTGTTCTTAGTCACATGATATTAGTTTGCCGTTTCTTACAACAGTGTAAGTTTATACTTTATGAACATAGTGAGTGAAGAAAGTTGATGCTTTCTTTTTCTTGTACAGGAGGACCTACCTCATTAGATAATAGTAAGATATTACTTCAAGGGCGTAGAAAAGAGAAATTTTTATTTCTGTATTTTTAAATGTATGTGTATGAAGGAATTTTGTCAATAAATTTATGATTCGGTGACATTTTTGCTCTATTTTATACATTTCTTGTTCAAGCTTTATAGTACATTTTGTTAAAAAAGGGGTACGGGAGAGGCAGAGAGATCTTCAGATGTGACAATTGCTTAAAGTGTTGTTTGCAGTGATGGAAAAGACAGCAGTTCCCCAAGGACGGAGAAAAACAGCCTTACAGTTACTTTATTCTCTGTATGTACGCGTCTGAACAGCTGGAGAAGAGCTTGAGTTGGGAATCATCACTTTTGTTGATGATTGTTTTGTCTTTTATTTATCTCTCTGTATTTTGAAACTGCTGCGAACTTGCCAGTATCTTTGTTAGTTTGTTGTGGTTTTTTTTAATGAGGTAGTATGGATTTTTTTTTTTCCCCCCACAAGATGAAAGAAAGTATTCTAGACAAGGTGAAATTAAATTTTAGTTGAATACTGACTTAAATGTTCAGAATTATTATTTTGCTCATCATTCCTCTGATGTGAATGAATTTGATAGACTTTTGGAAAGAAGATGTGCATTGCTGTGATGAACCATTGCCAGCTATTCTATCTTTAATATTTGTCCTTACTGAATTTCTTCTGAAAAAATTAGAGATCTATGCAAAATACTCTGAAACAAGTTTCAAGCAATAATTCCAAAAAAGAGACAATTGTAATCTTATAATTAATATAGGAATATTAATTTGATAGGCTGTCTCATATTAAATTTTCAAGAACTCCTTGGTGCGAAGAATATCTTTCTACATAATGAAAACAAAATTATTGCTGCTTCCTTTCCGGTCTGATAGGGGTGTTTTGCTGTCGTGGTGGGTTTTTTTGTTACTATTCTAGTGAAGTTACACATATTTGTCTATCATGAAAGAGCCTGCATTTGTCTTTAGTCTGTCTAGTTTATATTTATCCTGCAGTGGGGTCTAAGACTGCTAAATTTAATTTTTTTTCTGAAAACAATAAGGAAATAAAAAGTGATTGTTAGCTCAATAGACTAATACTCTGTTAAGGATGCGGAATTATCTCTATGCTGTTGTCTCTTCCCATCTGTTCCTTACTCTCTTGTTAGTTCTTTTCCTGATTGGGTTGTAAGTATATGTGGAAGAAATAAGATACCTATAATATTTCCCTCTGCTACAGCTACAGAGCAATAGCAGTAGGTAGTTACAGAGCTTTCCGAGTCTGTATGGTGGCAGCAGGGATCTGGTGGGTGCACTCCTCTTTCCACTGACTTAAATGACAAACTTTCTTTTACATCAGCAGGTAAGAAGTTAGATATCATCACGGAAGCCTGTGCTCTTTGCCAGTGTTTCAGAGTAATTTCTAGTGGGCAAACTCTCTTAGCTGCTGCTCGGGTTGGCAGAGTGTGGTCGTGGTGGAAAGGTGCTGTGTGCAATATGGAGTAACGGAAGAGCCTGGAAATGGGGCATGCAAGGGGAGGTTACTCCTCATGAGCAATGCCAAACAGAAGGCTGTTCAAGATTGAGAGCGCCGATGCCTGAGCTTTTTGGTAGGACTGTAATGCCAATATAAAGGGACAGGTAACATAAGAGTTACTTCATTGGTGAAAGTAGTGGTGCAGCTAAGAGGTGCCCTTGCTGTTATTGTGGAGTCATGACTGGGATTTTGTCACTCTCCATATGATACTGCCTTTGAAATCTCACTATATGAAACATTTTCTTTAATAAAGGAAGATACTCTATTTCTGCAAAGTTCACTGTAGCCCGTTCTGCTGCACATATGTGCTCTGGAGATTGCTCTGTGTGTGGAACTGACCAACAAAATCCATTGCTCCCGCTTTCCCTGTGACAGCAAATGTCATTCGAACGGAGGCATCCCACTTGAGTTAAAGGAGTCATTTGTATTTGGATGAGCAAACTATGACTCACAGTAAATGCCTCTTTTTTTAATTTCACAAATTTACATCTCAAGAAATGACAGATGTTTAAAATGGGAAAGTGAGGGGATTGTTTGGCTTTGGTTTTGTTTGACATTTGATAAACTAATGAAAAATAAGGAACAATGAAATACTGCAGAACAAGTGTGTCTGTAAATGGGTATTAACAAAACAGGGTGGTAGATGTTTTTGCATTGGATTAACAAGCATGTAACTGCAACCATATCAAAATTTAGTTTTTCTGAACTCTTGTTGAAAACTGCAATATCTAATTTAAATATTAATTAGATAATACTTTGGTTATGAAGGAGGGGCTTTGGTATGAAAATATTTTGGTGCTGAATTTAAACGTAAGCGTTCATAGTTTAACTTTGGCAACAGTAAAGAATAAGGTGACTAGCTGCCAGCAGAGATGACTTGGCTGAGGTATCAAGAGTGGGGCAAGAGGACTTCAGATTGACTCATCTGAGACTACGGATTCTGACATGCCACACTTAATCCCTACGGATAGGGTACTCGGCAGTGCAGTTCACGTATTCCCTCCTAGTAATCTGAAAAGTAGCCATGACATTGGCTCCAGAGGGAGTTGCTTGGCAGCTTTCCCTGTATATGTGCGTGTGTGTGAGAGAGAGAGAGGGAGAGAAGGTGCTGTAATTAGTGACAATAGAATGTGGAGAGGGAATACAGAGGAAAAGGCTGAATTTTATTACATTGAATGTTTTCATCAATAGCTAAGCAACAAACCACATGTAACACTGTGAATTAATTATGGAAAATATTTGTTCTTCTGCAATACGCTTGCTGTGTAAATACTGCTAACAACAGTAAAGACAGTTCTATGCTGTGTATAACATTGCTATGAAAGAAATGTATATGAAAACGGGACAGTATGATTTCTGTTCATTTTATTACTCTCCTCAATAGTTTGCTTTTCTCTTTGAAAAGGAGAAAATAAGTTTGAGGCTCTTTGCCTTTCAAAGATGTGCACCACAGATAGTTGCTGTATGTATTAGATATGTAAGAGTTAAAGGGGTTTTTCTGTTTGATTGGTTGGGTTTTTATTGATTGTTTTGGGTTTTGATTTTTTGGGGTTTTTTTTTGTTTCACTTTAGGCATGCTAAGTAGTACCTAGGTGTTTGTAAATAACATTTCCCCTGACACATGTCTTGGAAATACAGTGTAATCATGCCAAAAGCTGGCAATTTTTTTCACAGTGAGAAAATAGAAATAGCCTATAAGCTAATTTAGAATTAAAATATATTTGTGATTTGAGGGCTATTACAGCTGTGGTGGTGATGTCATTGCATGTATACTCAAATATTGTTCTTTTTTTTCCCTGATTTTTAAATACAGAGTTCATTTTGTTCAAGTAACATCTGCACGGCAGGCCATGTATTTTTATGATGATTATTTCACTTCCCAGGCTATATAATGCTACCCAAAGGCATGCTGTGCTAACCTAGAAATTCACTTCTTATGTCTTGTTTTTTCTGAATAACGAGATGAACTAATAATAGCCTGAAAGTGTATCAAAAATGTGCTTAGGTTGAGCAAGGTAACAGCGCTGTTATATTTTACTTGAAAATTTTAATTTGTGAATTAAGCAAATAAATAGTAGCTTGGATGTTTTATATAACAGGAGTGATGCAAGCTTCTAATGTCCAAACTGGGCGTACAGCGCAGTAGGAGAAAGGTGCTTTATATCTGCTAGCGGTCCTTTTAGTGCGATAAAGAAATGGGCTTCTCATACTTCAGAGAAAGTGTCAAGTCTTTGTCTTTGAAAGTAGCTTTCCAAATTAGGCTTTTATAGTTGAAAAAGAAGTGTAACCAAGTACCTGTTTTTTTGTGCGTGTGTTCTGAAATCAGCCAGCATTATTTGCACAGTGCTCAACTGTGAATGGAGACTGACATGCTTTTGTATGTCCCAAAGATGTTAACAAAGAGCCAAGCTAGTTACAATAATGGTAAAGGCTACTGGATGTTTAAAGCCTCGACTAGGCTTTGGGGTAACATGGCTTGCGATAACTGCATGGCATTGCTTATTCGTGTGTTAAGGATTGGCTTATGTTTCAGGGAATCCCTTCATCATTCCTGAGAAAACAGAGAGGTGATGCATGTGGAACGTCAGAGTGTCTCGGTTCCATGCTGCACCTGACGGCTCAGCTTCTGGGATTTCCCATCCAGACCAAAGTTGTTATTTTACCATCACAACAAGGACTTCTCAGATTTGTGACAAATAGTGTAATACAAAATAGAAAATCCTTAACGCTGTTCTCTGAGTGTACTTACAGATGTGGAGGGAAGCTTTTTTAGCATATTTCTGAAATGGTTGCTGTCTATAGTTTTTTGAAGGATGCTTTCCTCTTCACTTGGTCTGTTCAGCAACAATTTAAAAAATGTGGCACATCATCTGTTTCCCTGCCACTTCAAAATAAGTTTGAGATGCAGGGGAATGGGGATTGCTTTCCTTCTACGGCTTCTCTAGCAAGTCTTATTTTTCTTCATGTTTTTCTGAAACACTTTTTTTCTTCTTTTCTCTTGAAAATCTCCACTGTAGGAACTGTCATAAATAATATCTATATCAGAATATTATATTCATAGAGTAGTTTTAAATGTAGTGTATGTTTGGGGTATGCGTGATTGAAATGTATGTTGGATTTTACTCCCTTTCTTTTGAGTTGCATCAGATGTTTACTTGATTTACTGGGTGATTTCTGAAAGACTTATTGTCAATTTTTTAAAAAAACACACAATAAATTCTAGATACCACAGCCTCTTAGGATAACCAGCTCTGAAGTTTATAGTCCTTAAGAATAGAAACACTCTACAGCATCTTTCAGGAATGACTTTAGTCCTGCATTGGGCCAGGCATCTTTTCATTGTCTTTTCATGGTGAAGATTAAATTGCTATAAAACATATCATCTGGCACACTATGTTGAAATCCTTTCCAAGAGTACCACGTCCCTTTTAGCTAAAGAAACAAATTTGAATTGGTTCTTAATTCACTTGTAACAAATCTATGTTGACTGTTTCTTACCTTGATTTCTTATCTTCACAAAATTCATGTTTAGCAATTGGTTCCATGTCATTTGATATCAGAGTTAAGCCGACAGGTCTATTAATTTCCTTTTTCTCCTCTACCCCTCACTTTGTAAAGGCAGATATTGCTTTCTGTTCCTCTGGGACACTTTGTCCTCTCTGAGTGTTCCGAGATGATTGCTAATTGGTTAGAGATTTCTTTTTTTTTTTTTTCCTCAAGTATTTCATTGAAAGCTGTAGGCTCAACTTCTGTTATTCTCGACATGAATGTCTGTGATACCGAAATATTCTTTAACGCATTGATTTTTTTAAAAAAAATATTATTCTACACAATTTTTATTTTAATTGTATGTTTTAACCATAATGCATTGCCTTTTTGAAGATAAAGACAAAATCGATGTTTAATAGTTCATCCAGTTTTAGCCCAACTTTGCTCCTTTTTTCTCCCCATTATTTGCTTTACATTTCCAATGGTTAGGAATAAAAGTACAGTGTATAACCTTATGCTGTTATTAACAGAAACAGCATAAAAAAACCCCTAAAGAAATCCAGGACAAATTAATACATAAGTTGTCAATGTTGAAAAGGGGTTCCAATAATTAGAATTCATAACACGCAGCATGAATGTATCAATTGTTCTGTTATGGCAGCTGACTTGATTTGATGTATACACAATTAAAACCCTGAAAAATTAATTTTTAAACATTCTTTGCATACATGAAATACTGTGCTATCCCAGTGCTTTTGTTTGTACTTGCTAAAAACTGTCGGATATAATAAGAATAACTTTAATGGAAAGAAATAAAACCCAGAAAATTGTGGTTTTTATTTTTTTAGACAAGTGCAGAACATACGCATTTAATCCCCTTGTGATTAAAACACTTAAACATGCACTTATCTTCGTGTGTGAGTATTCTCATTCTCTGCTTGTGCTTAAAAACTTTAGCAAGGCCATATGAAAGAAGAGGTTTTGTCCATTGGTAGCTAAATAGTACTGATGACTCCATTAAAATGAACATGCATGCAATATCTTTGAATTTATGTCCTTATTGCTCCCATTTTTCAAATTTAAAATATTAAAAGAAGTGCAAAGCTATCTGCAGCCTTTAGAGTAAAGCAAAAGACAAGAGGCTTCTCGTAAATCTGATTACTTCATTATGTTTTTCCATCCAACGAGACGATCCTGGAGATGCATAATATAACTCACACAAAGGAGCAGAAATAAAAAAAAAATAAAATTACTCGTAGTAAAAAATTACCCTTGTGCCAGCTATATGATAGTAGTTGTAAGGTCATATTTTACAGATGTCTACTTACTGTTTTTTAAAGTTTACATTTTGTAATAATCTTTGCATGCAGCTTCAGTGAGGTGTTGCATGGCTCAGTTATTTGTCATACTGTACCTATTACAAGTTGAAAGTTTTAATCTTTCATTACCTTTATTGGAAGGGTATTGGCACTGCATTCTTCAAAAATATTCTCAACGGTACTTGGGTACTTGTTGAGTTCCAGTTAGGCTTTGAGACAGTATTTTTATTACGTAATGAATAAGCGTAAGTTGTCATCAGGTCGCATCGGAAGAATACGTAGTATTTAATCTGTAAACCATCTTTCAGAATATTTACCAGGGAAATAGGAATCACCTATGCTCATTTTTGGCAGCTTGGTTAGGCTTTTCTTTTTTAAATCGGTTCACTGTAAAAATTTTTGCATTAAGTTCTTAATACGGTTTTTAAAGCCTGTCAGTTGTTAGTAATTTATTAGTTGTAAGGATATTAATCCATGTGCAAGCTTATAAATCCAGTCCCTGTGCTAGCACTCTTCTGTAATAACACAGTTTGAAT
Organism: Charadrius vociferus; assembly: GCF_000708025.1. Taxonomy (NCBI): domain Eukaryota; kingdom Metazoa; phylum Chordata; class Aves; order Charadriiformes; family Charadriidae; genus Charadrius; species Charadrius vociferus. Next base: position 1,052,101 of record NW_009649770.1, on the reverse strand, counting down.
ATGTGATTTCCATGTGATTTGCCCCTTAATTATTTTTTCGAGTTAGTCGTGTTTATGATAATCAGTAAGGGTCTTGAAGGAGCTGTGGCAAGAGCAGACTCAGAGTAGATTAATATTTTGTCACATGCATTCATGCAGCTCCTTAAACTATACTGTAGAATTTTCTGTTCTTGGCCTCCTGTTCTTTCTTACATGCTCTAAAGTTTTGCCTCAGCCATGCCAGCAGCATTGCAGGAGGCCACGCAGTAAGCTGAAGGACTGAACTGTTGAGGTCTTTAGCTGTTTGCTGATGTTGGCTTATGTTCTCTAGTAAATTGTGGCTTCATAGAAACCATTTAATTATACAAGGTATGTAAGAGATCTTAGCACTAGTCTGAGAACGTTAACCTCATTCTAAAAAGTTCAGTTTCGTAACTTTACCTTTTAAGGAATTGCCTCACATTTAAATACATAATAAAGGTGCCTAGAGAGTAAGATTTTGGTTATAATGGTGCTTACTTTCCTTGTGCTGTTCTGTGTGCCTGTAGGTAGCAGCAACTCAGCATCATGATGAATTTTCAGTGTACTGAGAGGCATAAGCAGCAGGAGAGGCAGTGGACTCATTTCATACCACTCCATTTCCTATATAACTTTGAGTAACACTGGTGCTGCTGGGAAGGCAGCGCAGTCTGGTCTATATGCCATTAATGCACCAGATTGCTCTTGGAAAAATACTCCAAAAGATCATGACATGGAGACAACAATATCACTGTTAGAAACCTTTTGGGTCATTCTCTTGATTTGCAGTCTGAAGTGTGCTTTTACTGAGGCATTCCAAATTCCAGCTGCTTATGGTTAATAGTTTTATCCGATGTTCCTACGCAAAGCCTTAAATATTTTCCATAATAGTTTTGATTAGGGCACGGAAGCAGACAATCTTTAAAGGTCCCTTCCAACCCAAACCATTCTATGGCTAGTTGTCTGAAAAGAGATCCAGTTGTCAATTCTCATCTCATTTCTCATAGCAAACATGAAGGACTTTGTCAGGAAACTGCAGGGCGGGGAAAAGGGCTTGACTTTCTTAAAACAGGCTTGCTCCCTTGTTTTTTGGTGTCAACAATCAGAAATTCTTACACTCCTAGCAAGAATCACCTGGGTGAAAGAAAAGCACCACTTTTGCCGCAAGGTTTTAATCCCGGATGATAACATCCTAAATGAGATACAATTCTCCAGAGGTACAGGAATGACCACAAAATTGTATAGACTTCTGTAAATCTTGTTACTTTTTCATGACTACGACAGATGTTCAGTGGGGAAGTAAATTGTCATGCCTACTGAAGTTTAGAATCACTGTATCATTTGGAAGAGCTCAAATGTCATTGTGAGGAAATAAACAGGAAGATGTACTACAGAGGAGCAATATCGAATGAAAATTGGCTAAGAGGATATAAATGTAATTAGCGAAACACATTTTCATGACTAGTAAAATTAGCACCCATTTATACATGTTATACACTTGAACCCTTGTTGACACCTGAGGCTGGGAAAATATATCTGCTAATCAAAACATGTAATTATATCCTATGAAGCTGAAGTAACACACTGAATCCTTGCTCTTCATGGTGTTAATGATTTGGGAAACTCATTTACCCGATCACTTCAGTTTGTCCTTTCTTACTGTATTTCTATTCCCCAAAATAGTAAGGTCAGGGATATGCTAAAGCAATTAAACATTAGATCTATGGAAGAGTGAACATTACATAGATTGTTAGATAGTATTGATATCATTAAAGGAGAAGGTGCTTTCAGAAGTGGGGGGAAAAAATCCTCTGGTTGTAAAATAAGCGCAGCAAGATAAACTATAACGTGCTGGAGAATTGAAATTCCTGCGGACCTTTAGTATGGTTGGGGAGTTGCTAACTTGTAATTTCCCACTGGCATGACCTTAAGTAGCTGTCTTCAGAGTCCGTATCTACACTTAATGGGAGAAGATGATGGTCTGACACAAAAAAACATAAAGGGGAAAAAAGAATAAATGATTAGTTATCTAGGGGTTTGGGCGTATACAGGAGAATTACTGAGAAAAAATGGATATAAAAAATGCTTACTAAGTTTAATGATACGATAACAGATTAATTTATTTTGGTTTATGGCCCAATTCTAAAGTAGCATTGTGGAGATGTGAGAGATGAATAATCCTAATGTAGAAAAACAATTTATTTAGTTTGCAAATAGTAAAGTATGTCACTGTCAGTGAAAGGTATGTTGGCACAGCTATTGATACAGTTCTCTCTCATCTTTTGTTTTCTGCATGTGTTTAGCACAAATTAGAATTTGGTGGGGGGCAGGGGGCAAGGAGGGTTGTAGATAAAATTGTTGGGTGATGAAAAGTAGAACCAGAAATGAACTGATTCACAGTAACATTAAAACCGTCTTTATCTTTAGTTCTTGCAGGTCAACAGAATCTTCAGGCTAGTTAAATTATAAAGGTGATTGTAAAGAGGAGAAATGCTTCTGCTGTAGGACAGATGTTATCCATCTTGATTATGCAGCTCTGGCAGGTACATTGGAATAGCCAGTCCTAAATACTCTTTTTAATCACCCTGTTTTTTATATCTCTAGCTATCTTAGATGAACTGAACATAAAGTAAAGGAGACTTTATAACAACGCTACTTTACCTTTCCTTACTTGCGTCGTTTTTAGACTGTGACATTCAATAAGAACATTTTCTTTCTTTCTCTGAAAGCCAAGATAATTAAAATTTAAAACCGCATAAACATTGTATACATAATGTTTATTAACCACAAGGTCCTCTGAAGAACATCATAGTATAAAAATGCATTAACCAGTACAAAGACATTAACATATCTAGTATTAAGGTGATTCTTAGAAAGCTGGAAATGAGCAGAAAATTTACTGTTTCCAATATTTGAAGGTAAATTAACTCAGTCTCTCATTGTTCTGTTGATATAATCTTCCTTTGTACCCTAATTTCAGGTACAGGGGACTGTGGCAATATTTACATAGTGTTTGCTATATGTAATGTAGTTACTGTCCCAAATTTCCCACTTAGATCCATTAATATCATATTTTTAGGTGTAGAGTCATGGAACATATAGATGTTCTGGGAGAATCCACAACTTACATCCTCGAAAACTATATGAAAAAACTTCCTGTGTGTACCTTGAAATAAAATTTGGCAGTCTAAATAAATTGTCTAAATAAATACAACTGATATGATAATATATAATAGTGCATTGAATGTGTACATATGTATAAGTAGTCTAACACGTGAATGTTCTGTTAATTACTGTTAGTTATCTGCTGGAATTGCAGTAACTGTTCTCTCAGTATATTCTCTCTGTGATGAGGTATGGCAAATCCTGTGTATAAGTTGTCACAATTACTCAAAAAGTCCATGTGTTATTTCAATATCAAGCAGGTTCCACTTTTCCATTTAAAGAGCCATTAGGTATGATTTTCAGGTATGAATTCAAAACTTTGTGGCCCTTTATATGCCTCTTGCCTCAAACCGGGGATGTTTCGTGGAATCTGAATACCTCTGAAATGAGTGGATTTCCTTGGACTTTCAGAATCCAGACAGAAAGCAATAGGGATTTGGTGAAAAGTAGTGGAAATAGTTGTCTAGAATTTTCTGCAATAGTGGAGATGTAGGCTCAATCACAGGCCTTGAGTTCTGCTTGTAGTGTATCATTGCCTGGGCTGAACAGCTCATACCTTAATGCAGCCACCGGTTGTTCAGGCTTAGTGACATATAAATGTAGCGTTTTTCCTTGTCTGGTGTATCAACTTATAATACCCCGTCAGTCATGCAAGAACATTTCTTTAGCAAGGTTGTTTTTACACTCTCTTCTGGAGATTAAAAGAACGAAGTGGCCAAAGCACAGGTTTAGTCTGAATAATTCTGTGCATAGCTTGTGCTTAATGAACCAAATTTGCAACTAAACACTGGATTTCCTTACAGGGTCAGTAGAGAGTGGTAGGTGCTTTTGGATACGTGCCACAGGAAGAGCATTCTGTCCTGAGTTCACTCACTTAAGTCAGGTAGACAAGATCTCCCTCTGAACATGTCTCTGGAGTGCTTATTTCTCTCCACTGACTGTAGAGAATAGGAGATTTGGCTTCACTGTCAAGAATTTGGGCATGGTCTAAGTGTCGAAGTCAGGTAAACAAGATCCTACCCAGAATCTTTTTAATGCTTGCTGGAGATGTTGACCAGGGTTATGTTAGCATCAGCTTGTAAAAGGAAAGGTCATAAAGATAAACTTTGACATACTTGCTTTTGAAAAGGCTACTTCAGCTGTGACATTGCTTACTTGCCCCTTTCAGAAGTAATATGTTCCGCTTTGTAGTTGTACCTTTTGTGAAGTGCTGTCGTTAGAGGTGTGATTTTCCTAATGGTCTCTTTGTACCAGATTATTAGCGAGGGTCTGTCATCACTGAAAAATGGGATTTGATATGTGGAAAATTAAATAGTTGCAAATGCTTGTGGTGAAATAATAAGACTGAGTAATTCTAAAAAAGCTGAGACAAAAAAGGCCTTTCAGTTGTGAAAGACTAGTTAAAATGCCTGAGTGCCATTGGTTGCTTCACCAGTGAATGTGTAAATTATATCATGCTATGCTACTCTGTAAAATTCTTATGTCCAACGGTGAATTATTGCATTTGCAACTTCCTTTGTAGAGGAGAGGTTCTGCTGTCTCATGATCGCCAAACTCTCTTCACTCCCTACTTCAGAGGAGTACTGGTTTTACAACTGTAAGTTTTTCTGTGTTGGAACACGGTCAGCAGCTATATAGACTTTATGAACAATGAACGTCATTGCGTACAGTTTGGGTTTAAATCGGATTTTTTAATACATGCCTTTACTCTCAGATAATTGAATACCTTTAATATACAGTAGCCCAACTTGTACAGCTCATGGGTCATGGGTGACTGGTGAAATATTTAACATCCCAGTTTAATGACCACTCAGTCCCTAGCTAGCCACATCAGACGTATTGTGGTAAAAGAAATGAAGAAACAGGTTGCCCAGAGAGGTGGTAGATACCCCATCCCTGGAAACATTGAAGCTCAGGTTGGATGAGGCTCTGAGCAACCTGATGTAGTTGAAGATGTCCCTGCTCATTGCAGGGGGGCTGGACTAGATGGCCTTTAAAGGTCCCTTCCAACCCAAACTATTCTGTGATTGTATGAAATGGCAGTTGGGGGATTACTACTGGGCTGAGGCACAGTCTGTCCACTGTTGAGAAAACAGGTTTCTAGTAACCCATTCACTGATTTGAGTTGTCTTCTTCTGCCTGCGTTCTTTGTTTCCACGTGGCCTTCTAGGCAGTCTGGAATACACAGACTTGTCTTTCCTGCAAAAAGAAAGGGGAATCAATGGTCAACTTGCTGGCAGTGCTTAAGTAACATCTCTCTCTGCCAGAGTCCTATTACTGCATCTCTTCATTCTGCTTTCTTGACAATTATATAAAAATTTCTGTCATACTGTGCACATTAATCCCTTGTTCATTTTAGTGCACCATATGTAGAAAATATGTTTTAGTGTGCCTGCTTCTGAGAGGAGATAGTATGTTAACTTCTCTTATTTGGGAGTTCTTACATACGTTGAAAGAAGAAAATTATTTTTTAAAGCAACTCTTCCTTTTTTCAGACTGATGTAAATTGGTCCAATGGCTAGTACTAAAAAGAAAATCTAAAAATAAATACTGGCACGTGAAATTTCTTTTTATTATGATCTTAAATTTATCTCTTGACGTATTTTTACATTAGCTGGTGAACTAGAAGTTCCCTGTAATATTTTATACATAGAGCTACTTTCCATCCTAATGCACTCTTTGGATCCACTGAAAAATAGTGATGTGTTCGGTGTTTGTGCCCAGCACACAGAGAAGGCAGAACCTTGTATGAACAGTCCCTTGCAGGAGTGTCAAGGGAGAGGAAATATGGCCTAGAGAGAGAGCCAACCCCCTCCCCTGCCTCATATTAAATAGAGTCTCAGTGTTTGGATGGTATCTGTCCTTTTTGGGGGGTGTGAGGTGTTAAGTTTATTTGTCTTGGAGGAATGAAATGCTCAGCTACACCTATTACAGTCTGAGCATACTTCTTCAGGACAGTCCTCTGATTTATAGTCCTTGGAGCTTTTGAGTTGTTTCTTTCCTAGGTGCAACAGAATTGTAACCAATTACGTTGCATTTTTGTTTTCTCATCTACTTAGCCGTCTTCTCAGGCATGCTGACTCTTACTCCGACTTTCCCTGCAGGTGTTTGAGTTTAGTACTCCTTTATATGCCAGCATGGAGCATGCTGGCTCCAGGGAGAGACCAGAGAGAAACTACCTGGGTACTTTCTTTTTTAGCAGTTTTTCACCAGGAAAACTGTGTGTGAACATGAGGTACAGTTTCTGTATGAACATCTAAATTAATTCGGTGTATATAGAGTGAAAAAAAGAACAAGGAACAGGATCTAGCTTTGAAGGATTTGCTGTCAGTTGCTGTGACGGCTAAAGAATTCAGCTGTTGCACTTTAAAGCAAACAAACCAACTCCTGTTTTTTACATTCAGTCCTCAACAGAGTTGGAAGGGACATGCTGGCTCGGGTCCACAAAAGAACTCGTATACACATGCTGTGTTGAGTGCTGTTTGTAATATTCCTTGCTTGGAGTAGGAGTTTGTAATATTCCTACTCCTTGGAGTAGGATTTGCAACCTTGAGTAAAATGCTTAAATTCCTTGTGCAGTGGACAAACAAAATCAGGTGATTAAACAGTTTCAAAGGTCACTATACTGAGCAAGAACTTGCTCAATAAGTAGAAACACTTGGGACTTAGGTTTCTATTTACACTTAAGGTCATCCCAGTGTGTATGTGTATTTTTAAAATTTTTTTTAGACCAATCATCCTCCATCCAAGGTGCTATCCCATGGATATTTCCCTGACCTATTCTTGGAAGCATTCAGTGACACTGGCTCTGGAAATTTCATGGTAATCTGTTTCACTTGTTAATAACCTCATGGTTAGGAGGTATTTTGGACCATTCAATATCAATTTGTCTTGCAAAAGTTTAAATCATTATTTCTCCTACTGTTAATGGGCACGTTTGAGTGATTGTTCACTAATATAGCATATTTTTTTCTCACCTACAGTTGTCTTCTCCAGACTAAACAACTCTTCTGCAAGTCTTGTTTTCTAAACACCTTAATGTTCAAGTTATTTTCTTCTTTATCTTCTAAATTATCTACATCATTCCAACCCAGATTTGAAACACATTCTTCATTCTTCTTCACACTTTGATTCTGAAACCTCTTTTACTTTTGCGTGGTATGTACAAACTTCTGCTAATGCATCCAACAGTACCTTCCTTGCAATGTTACTGTGTGTTCAGTTTGTGGCTTTTTGCCCCTTCATCTGTTCCTGCAGTACACATCAGATTAATTACTTTCCTTTACATAACTGAACATTAGATATCATTTGTCCCACCCTCTAATCTAGACTTTAACTGAATTTTATCTTGCTTATCTCAGACCACTTACTACATTTGTAACGTAATAGAGCAAAGATGGAAATCCTGGTTTTCTTTTATGGAGTATTATATATGTTATAATGAAAGGTTGTTGAGTGAGGGAAGGGCTATAGCTAGGAGGTACCACAAAATGCTTTTCCTGCTTTTACAGTCTTTTGTAGGTGTCCAGAATGGCAGCTCTGGGACACACAATACTGGTTTAGATATGGAACATATAATGATTATTTTGATGAGTCTCACAATTGATACCAAGGTTGCAGTGAGTCGTGAGCGGTAAAAGGTGACATCTTTTCATTTTAGGTGAGTAGCCAAGTTTACTTGAAAGAGGCAGAGTCACTCCACCACTGGGATGACTTCTTGACAGTTTCCCATGGGCATAGCTTTGCTCCTGCAGTAGTTTTAAATACTTGGACCTCATCTGTCTGTTCGGTGCCTACGCAAGCTACTGGAGAGGCAGAAGTTCTTTCTGTGGAATGCTGGACCTATCAACGTTCTCCATACTCTAGCTTGTGTACTTCAAGATCAAATTGGCTTTCTTCTTCCTTATCCTTCTAGGCAGATAAGCTAATTCAGGTGCACCCATTCTGCCACTAGTTTTAGACAGATTTAGCTGTCTTTTGTTGCAGGGATGAACAAGGGTGTCAAGCAAGAGTAACATCATGTGCCCTCAGTTTCTCACTTATAAAAATGAGTATAACAGTGCTTACTCTAAGGAAATTATTTGAATCTTACATTAATAGATTCCTAAGAATGTTTAGTTTTATCAAAATAAGTTCTTTGTTTTGGATGAGGTATTCCTAATGCAAAACATCAGAGACGAAAACCACCACCACCAACACCCCCCCACACACATAAAAAATAATAAAAAAAACCCCTAACACCAAAAGACTTGTTACAGTTTATTCAGCTTAGCTTTTTTTTACAACCTACTGCCCCTAAGCCCCCAAAGCCATTGCAGCACATTGCAGAATAGGAGTAGTGTTCTGGCCACTTTTTTTTTTTCTCAACTGTTTCCTCTGCCACTCAAGCTAAAGCTGATACAGGTATCCTAAAAATAGGCATTGGAGGCACAGAGATGGCTTTTTTTCTATGCTCTCAGAAAGCTATTTGACTGTTGCTATATTTTTGTGCTGCTTGAGCTACAGTAAGAAAATCCAGCAGAGCTGTTTGTCCAACATAATTGTTAACTTTTGAAATATTGTTACTACATATTTATTTAATCTATTTTAGGTCTGTTTGTAATCCTTCCAGTCTTGCCCCTTACCAGTAGCTACCTGGGAATAGATTTTCTTCTGGGTTAATGAAGTCTAATTGTGTGTCTCCTGATATCTTACCAACCTTGCCTCTTCCTATAAATTGCTCTGATACGGACTCTGGTAAGATAATGAATTAGGACCACATCCGCAATCATATTTTCTAAATAGGTATGTGAAACAAAGACTGTTAGAACAATGAAAAGAAGAAAGAAGTAATTTTGGCTTAGTATTGAAAGCAAGACATGTTGAAAATAGACTTACAAATCTGTAAAAAAATAAAACAATATCCAAGAATGAACTAAATGGGTTTATAATATGTCAGAGATGATAAAGGCAATGCTGAATTTCTGCAAAACTAATGACTGAGAACCATTTTCTGTATCTGCTCATTTAGAGTAGATAGTACCCACAGGGACAGAGGAAGAGTGTGCCATAAAATAACCAGTACATGAGTATATGTCCTTCTGACTTTAGCAGACATTTAGCAGTTTATTCTAGTGGAAGAACACTTATTTTTGTATACACAAACACAATAGAATGTTACCGCTAAGCTAATGATAGAGAGAAATCTACTTAGAAACATCTGGTTCTTCTCTGTAAATCTGAAAAAGAGAAAACTTGTTATTTACGTGGACTTGATTTTTTTGTGTTGATGGTGGTTTTAATTCAATGCTCCTCATGTTTACATGTCCTGCTACTCAGCATAACTGAAATATTCACAGTTTCTGTGACTTGATTAGATATACTGACGAGGGTTGGTCCTGTTTGATTGTAGTGATCATCTATATTATGTTCACCGGTATCAAATTCTTAATGCAGTTATATGATACAGGGAAGCGCACCATTTAATAGGTGGAAGAGGTTCCTTTTAAAATAGCAAAAGGCCCCCACTCACCTCTTCCAATGTTTTTTCCAAAGTGGTTGAGGATATAGGGTATAAATGAAACTTAAATTCTCTCCTTTTCTTTATGGTTTCCGTTATCTGGGACCTTAGGAATCATAATGCAAAAACAGCTGCCCCAAGAGGGAGCTGGGGAGTGTTGCTGAGATGCAACAGTCCTTTGTGTACTTCTGATTTTAGTTTGGTCCATCACAAAAACAATCTACAGTGCTATGAAACACCATTAGGCCAGCTATTCCCAAGCTGCTTATTGGCATGTTTGCAAGCTATGACTGTGTCTGACTTCTTCCTACACCTTTACTCTTGCCTCTAGCTCTGTTTCTAACCTTCTCTCATGCTAGGGTTGGCAATGAATTATTATTTTGATAGCTTGATGTCTCCTCTTCATACCCTAATGATTTTTCTCTTAGTTTTGAGACTACTCTGGCCCATTTATTGCTTTGTGCCTTTTCATATGGCATAAATGGACAACGATGGACACATAAAGGATGGACAACAATTGAAAATTTTACCATGAGTTCATATATGGTCTGTTTTCAAATGCCAGCCTGTTTGAAATACTATTTTCTGTTAACTTCAGCTGGTGCAGGAAATGTTCAGCACTTCTAAAATTCAGGTTGCTACTTTGCCTTTTTCTTGCTTCCTCTGATGAAGGCTGAAACTTTCTTCATTCTATTCCTTTTAAAGCAGAAGGATTTGATTTAGACTAACACTGGATCTACCGCTCAGACTCCCTTCTTCATCCCACAACAGACGAGGTATAGGGTCAAATGGCACTCATTTTGATCAACTCAAATATTTGGAGACCAGCTATCTGGGTACTATCTTATGCTTTTGGCATTTCCATGATAATGACGGGGGGGCAGAAATCAGATCTATACTTTTTTCTTAGTCATAATTTGTCATTATAAGTGAGCATTCTTTTAGGCAATATAGTCAATAACACAATTAATGCTAAAAGGCAAGTTTGGCATAATCCCAGTTTTAGCCTTTATGAAGTATCACAACATTCATATACAGTAAGATGCTATGAAGTTCTAATTGCCAGGATTTATAAGAAAATAGTCTGCGCTGATCTTTCACTATATACATAACTAGTGATGTATGCTGTCATTATTTTGTGTGTGTGTAACAGAGGCCAGAATTTTGTCTGCAATGTTTTGTGGGGGATTTGGCGATTCTGTATAATAGCACTGTCTTCTGCTATGGTTTAGATGGCTTTTATCTATCCACTAGAAGCTATTTCAGGATAAATTGACAACCCGCACTGTATCTTTTTACTCAATCACTTCTATGTGCAGAGTGCCAGTAGTATTTTCAGAATGGCACTTATGATAAGGAAAATGTAGGCAGAAATGGGCTGCTGAGAATTTATTGGTACTCCTAGTTCTGTTGATGAGGAGCCTTGCCAACGTAGTGACTCAGCTGCCTGTTTAGTGAACAGGTAGAGCCTTTTCTAGCCAGAGTATTTCTCCTCCTCAGAGATAAAAATAAGAGTTGGTGACTTAAGGATAGAATGAACAGGAGCTAAGACAGCTTGTCATTGCTGAATCTTGTCCTGACAGCTGCCTTAGCAGAATGCATTTGATAAACTGTGATTGACAAAATACTTGAAAACTGCAGCTTAAAACTGAATTTGTGGAGCATGCGAAAGTAGACGGGATAAAGTAAGAATAGTCTTATGAGCACACAGAGCTGTCATTGCACACAT